>NC_071599.1:1508963-1545443 GCF_024509145.1 Vidua macroura | reverse complement strand
ATTATGGATTTATGGGATTTGGGGGGGGATTTAGGGAGATTTTTTGGGATTTTGGTGGATATTTTAGGGGATTTTACGGGATTTGGGGTGGATTTTAGGGAGATTTTATGGGATTTTTAAGGGGGATTTTGGGGATTTATGGGATTTGGGGGGGATTTAGGGTAGATTTATGGGATTTTGTGGGGATTATTTTAGGGGATTTATGGGATGGGGGGATTGGGGAGTTTTATGGGATTTTAAGGGGATTTTAGGGATTTATGGATTTGGGGGATTTAGGGAGATTTTATGGGGATTTGGGGGTATTTTAGGGGATTACGGGATTTGGGGGGATTTAGGGAGATTTTATGGGATTTTGGGGGGATTTTAGGGGATTGAAGGGGTTTTGGGGCATTTTAGAGGATTTATGTGGATTTGGGGGGGATTTAGGGGGATTTTATGGGATTTTAAGGGATTTATGGGATTTGGGGGGGATTTAGGGAGATTTTATGGGATTTGGGGGGGGATTTAGGGGCGGTACTGTGGGTATTGGGTGATGCTGGGGTAATTGGGGTAAATTTGGGGTTTTGGGGCTATTTTGGGGGGATTTGAAGGGTATTTTAAGTGGTTTAGGTGGATTTGGGGGTATTTGGGGGAAAATTTTGGGGGTTTGGGGCTATTTTGGGGGGATTTGATGGGATTTTATGAGGTTTTAGGTGGATTTGGGGGATTTTGGGGGGATTTTTGGGGTGTTTGGGGGCTCACCCCGCTTTTAGGATGCTGTAGATGAGCTCGGTGAGGTGTTCGCCGCCCCCCAATTCCCGCTGATCCCGCAGCAGGTCCGGGGTGGATTTCAGCTTCCGGGAGGGAACAAAAACCCTCAATCCCAACAAAAACCCCAAATCCCTCATTCTAGAGGGGAAAAAAACCCCCAAATTTTATCGGGAAAAACCCCATGATTGTATGGGGGAAAACCACAATTTTCTAGGAAAAAATACCCCAATTTATGGGAAAAAAAACCTCCCCAATTTTATAGGGGAAAAAAAAAAAATCAGTGGGAAACCCCCCAAATTTAATGGGAAAACCCAAATTTAATGGGAAAACCCAAATTTAATAGGAAAACCCAATTTAATGGAAAAACCCAATTTAATGGGAAACCCAAATTTAATGAGAAAACCCAAATTTAATGGGAAACCCCAAATTTAATAGGAAAACCCAAATTTAATAGGAAAATCCAAATTTAATGGGAAAACCCAAATTTAATGAGAAAACCCAAATTAATGGGAAAATCCAAATTTAATGGGAAAACCCAAATTTAATGGGAAAACCCAAATTTAATAGGAAACCCCAAATTTAATGGGAAAATCCAAATTTAATAGGAAAACCCAAATTTAATGGGAAAATCCAAATTTAATAGGAAACCCCAAATTTAATGGGAAACCCCAAATTTAATGGGAAAACCCAAATTTAATGGGAAAACCCAAATTTAATGAGAAAACCCAAATTTAATGGGAAAACCCAAATTTAATGGAAAACCCAAATTTAATGAGAAAACCCAAATTAATGGGAAAACCCAAATTTAATGGGAAAACCAAATTTAATGGGAAAACCCAAATTTAATGGGAAAACCCAAATTTATGGGAAGCCCCCCTAAATTTTATAGGAAAAACCCCCCAATTTATTTAGGAAAACACCAAATTTTCATTAAAAACCCCATTTTTTGTAGGAAAAAACCCCAATTTTTGTAGGAATGTACCCCCCAAATTCCTGCATCTCCACGCTCTGCTTCTCCACGCCCCCAAACCCAGCGGGAATTTGGGAATTTGGGGCGGGATGGCGGAGGATTCCCGGGAATTCCGCGCGTCCAAACTCTGCGAGCGCTTCCTCGGAGCGGCGCCGGGGCCGCGGAGCCTCCGCGCCGCTCGCCCGCGGGGCAAATTCCCGTCGAATTTGGTGATCAAAGAATCCACGGAGCGCAGCGGCTCCGTGTCCACATCGCCGGGAATTTTGGGCATTTCCGCACCCTTTTTTCCCGATTTTCCCCCGTTTTTGGGAGAAGGCGCGCTGAGGTCCCCGTGGGATTGGGATCGGCGCAGCTCCTCCGAGGATTTGGGGATTTTCGGCTGCCGCTCCCAGGATTTTGGGGCATCTCGGGATCTTCCCGCCTCCTGATCCGAGAATTTTGGGATGCCCCGAGATCGCCCCGGTGTTTCCTCATCCCAGGATTTTGGGGGCGCCCGCGATCCCCCGGGAATTTCCTGCTCCGGGGATTTGGGGGCCTTCCTTAGCTCCTCATCCCAGGATTTTGGGGGCGCCCGCGATCCCCCGGGAATTTCCTGCTCCGGGGATTTGGGGGCCTTCCTTAGCTCCTCATCCCAGGATTTGGGGACCACCCCGCGATTCCGGGGGGACCTTCCTCATCCCCCGGAGACCCCCCTGCACTTTCCCCAGCTGACAACCTGGGCCGCTCCCCGCCTTCCCCATCCCAAAATTCCCTCTCCACTCCCTCCTCCTCCTCCTCCTCCTCCTCCTCGGGGCCTCCCGGGGGGCCGGGATTTGGGGGGATTTGGGGGCATTTGGGGCTGTCCCCCTTTGATCTGCACGCCGAAGCTGTCGCCGCCCTTGTCGCCGCTGTTGAGGACCACGAAGGGCTGCCCGGCGATGCCCTGGACCCGCACGGCCACGCCGTAGGGAGCCGCCGCGGCCGCGCGGGGGGGCGCGGGGGGGCGCCGCGGCTCGCGGAGGTCGCTGATGAAGCGGATCTGGACGCCGTGGTCCAGCGGCTGCTCGGCCATGGCCGGAACCGAGCCTGCCCGGCGGCAAGAAACGCCTTTGCCTCCGTTTCCCCCCGGTTTTCCCCACTTTTCCCCCATTTTTTCCCCCTTTATTGCCCCCTCCTCACCCTCCCCGTTTTGCGCAGTTTGTTTTCCCCGGTTCTCCTCTTTTTTCCCCGCGTTTTCCCTCCCGGTTTTTCCTCTTTCCCCCCCGCTTTTCGCGGGTTTTCTCCCCATTTTTTTCCCCGATTTTCCCCACTTTTTCCCACCCCCGATTTCCCCCCTTTATCCCCTCCTCACCCTCCCCGTTTTACGCGGTTTTTTTCCCCGGTTCTCCCTCCCGGTTTTCCCTCTTCCCCCCCCTCCCTATTCGCGGGTTTTCCCCCATTTTTCCCCACTTTTCCCCCATTTTTCCCCCTTTATCCCCTCCTCACCCTCCCCGTTTCACGCGTTTTTTCCCCCGGTTCTCCTCTTTTTCCCCGCGTCTTCCCTCCCAGTTTTTCCTCTTTTTCCCCCACTTTTCGCGGGTTTTCCCCACTTTTTCCCACCCTCGGTTTCCCCCTTTATCCCTCCTCATCCTCCCCGATTTACGCGTTTTTTCCCCCGGTTCTCCTCTTTTTTCCCCGCGTCTTCCCTCCCGGTTTTTCCTCTTCTCTCCACATCCCCGCCGCGTTTTTCGCGGGTTTTCCCCCATTTTTTTCCCGATTTTCCCCACATTTCCCCCCCTTTTTCCCACTTTATCCCCTCCTCACCCTCCCCCGTTTTACGCGTTTTTTTCCCCGCGTCTTCCCTCCCGGTTTCCCTCTTCCCCCCCTCATTTTCGCCGGTTTTCCCCCCATTTTTTTTCCCGATTTTCCCCACTTTTCCCCCTTTTCCCCCTTTATCCCTCCTCACCCTCCCCGTTTTGCGCGGTTTTTTTCCCCCGGTTCTCTTCTTTTTTCCCCGCGTCTTCCCTCCCCGGTTTTCCCTCTTCCACCCCCTCTTTTCGCGGGTTTTCCCCCATTTTTTTCCCCGGTTTTCCCCACTTTTTCCCACCCCCGGCTTCCCCCTTTATCCCTCCTCACCCTCCCCGTTTACGCGTTTTTTTTCCCCGCGTCTTCCCTCCCCGGTTTTCCCTCTTCCCCCCCCTCCCTTTTCGCGGGTTTTCCCCCCATTTTTCCACGGTTTTCCCCCATTTTTCCCCCTTTATTGCCCCCTCCTCACCCTCCCCGTTTTGCGCGGTTTTTTTCCCCGGTTCTCCTCTTTTTTCCCCGCGTCTTCCCTCCCGGTTTTTCCTCTTTCCCCCCCACTTTTCGCGGCTTTTCCCCATTTTTTCCCCCGATTTTCCCCCACTTTTTCCCACCCCCAGCTTCCCCCTTTATCCCCTCTCCACCCCTCCCCCGTTTTATGCGGTTCTTTTTCCCCGGTTCTCCTCTTTTTTTCCCCGCGTCTTCCCTCCGGTTTTTCCTCTTCTCTCCACATCCCCGCCGCGTTTTTCGCGGGTTTTCCCCCATTTTCCCCCGATTTTCCCCACTTTTCCCCCATTTTTCCCCCTTTATTGCCCCCTCCTCACCCTCCCCGTTTCACGCGTTTTTTTCCCCCGGTTCTCCTCGTTTTTCCCCGCGTCTTCCCTCCCGGTTTTTCCTCTTTTCCCCCCCACTTTTCGCGGGTTTTCCCCCATTTTTCCCCGATTTTCCCCACTTCCCCCCCCCCTTTTCCCCCTTTATCCCTCCTCACCCTCCCCGTTTTACGCGTTTTTTTCCCCGCGTCTTCCCTCCCGGTTTTCCTCTTCTCTCCCCGCTTTTTCCCCACATTTCCCCCCCTTTTTTCCCCCGATTTTCCCCACTTTTCCCCATTTTTCCCCCTTTATCCCTCCTCACCATCCCCGTTTTATGCGTTTTTTTTCCCCGGTTCTCCCTTCCTTCCTCGTCCATCCCCGCCGCGTTTTTCGCGGGTTTTCCCCCATTTTTTTCCACGGTTTTCCCCACTTTTTCCCACCCCCGGTTTCCCCCTTTATCCCTCCTCACCCTCCCCGTTTCACGCGTTTTTTTTCCCCGGTTCTCCTCTTTTTCCCCGCGTCTTCCCTCCTGGTTTTTCCTCTTTCCCCCCCGCTTTTCGCGGCTTTTTCCCCCATTTTTTTCCCGATTTTCCCCACTTTTTCCCCATTTTCCCCCTTTATCCCTCCTCACCCTCCCCGTTTTTCGCGGTTTTTTCCCCCGGTTCTCCTCTTTTTTCCCCGCATCTTCCCTCCCGGTTTTCCCCTCTTCCCCCCTCATTTTCGCGGGTTTTCCCCCATTTTTTTCCCGATTTTCCCCACATTTCCCCCCCTTTTTCCCCCCTCACCCTCCCCGTTTTACGCGTTTTTTTCCCCGCGTCTTCCCTCCCGGTTTTCCCTCTTCCCCCCCTCCCTTTTCGCGGGTTTTCCCCCATTTTTCCCCACTTTTCCACATTTTTCCCCCTTTATCCCCTCCTCACCCTCCCCGTTTCACGCGTTTTTTTCCCCGGTTCTCCTCTTTTTTCCCCGCGTCTTCCCTCACGGTTTTTCCTCTTTTCCCCCCACTTTTCGCGGGTTTTCCCCCATTTTTCCCCGATTTTCCCCACTTTTTCCCACCCCCAGCTTCCCCCTTTTCCCCTCTCCACCCTCTCCGTTTTACGCGGTTTTTCCCCGGTTCTCCTCTTTTTTCCCCGCGTCTTCTCTCCCGATTTTTCCTCTTTTCCCCCCACTTTTCGCGGCTTTTCCCCCATTTTTTCCCGATTTTCCCCACATTTCCCCCCCTTTATCCCTCCCCACCCTCCCCGTTTTACGCGTTTTTTTCCCCGGTTCTCCCTCCCGATTTTTCCTCTTCTCTCCCCCCATTTTTCACAATTTTCCCCCCGTTATTTCCCGATTTTTCCCGATTTTCCCCCATTTTTGCCGCTTTCCCCCCCCAGTCTCCCCCTTTTCCCCCCACTTTTCCATCCCGGTTTTCCCAGTTTTCTCATTTTATTCAGATTTCCCCCCTATTCCCCCCCCTTTTTATTTTTTTTCCCCAGTTTCCCATTTTTCCCCATTTTCCCCCCGTTTTTTTCCTGTTTTTTTCCCCGATTTCCCAATTTTTTTCCCGGTGTCCCCCATATCCCCCCCTTTTTTTCACACGTCTTCCCCCCCCCCTCAGCTTTTTTTCCCGTTTTCTCCCCTGATTTTCCCGGTTTTTCCCCAGTTTTTTCCCGGTTTTTCGGACGAGCGGTGACATTTTGGGAGCAGCGCGAGGGACGGAACCTCCCCCATCCCCCCCCGCCCTCGTTCCCAGAAATCCCCTGGAAGCCCCGGAAAAAAAAAATAAAAAATCGGGAATTTTGGGATGGAAAAGCCGCGATTCCGCCCCAGATGCCCGTTTTTTTTGGGGTTTTTTTGGTTTTTTTTTTGCGGGAATAATCGGGAATGACGCGATGAGCTGAGGAATGAGCGGGGGAAGGGGAATTTTGGGATGTTTGTTGGGATTTTGGGGATGTTTGTTGGGATTTGGGGATGTTTGTTGGATTTTGGGATGTCTGTTGGGATTTTGGGGAGTTGTTGGGATGTTGGGATGTTTGTTGGGATTTGGATGTCTGTTGGGAAGTTGGGATGTTTGTCGGGATTTGGGGATGTTTGTTGGGATTTTGGGTCATTTGTTGTGATTTTGGGATATTTGTTGGGATTTTGGGATATTTGTTGGGAATTGGGGTTGTTTGTTGGGATTTGGGGATGTTTGTTGGATTGTGGGGAGTTTATGGGATTTGGGGATGGTTGTTGGGATTTGGGGATGTTTATTGGGATTTGGGGATGTTTGTTGGGATTTGGGGAGTTTGTTGGGATTTTAGGGAGTTTGTTGGGATTTGGGGTCGTTTGGCTGGGATTTTGGGATGTTTGTTGGGATTGGGGTCATTTGTTGGGATTTGGGATGTTGTTGGGATTTGGGGTCATTGTTGGGTTGTTGGGATGTTTGTTGGGATTTGGGGGTGTGGGATTGGGGGTTTGTTGGGATTAGGGGATATTTCTTGGGATTTTGGGATGTTGTTGGGATGTGGTGTTGTGGGATTTGGGGTGTTTGTTGGGATTGGGGATGTTTGCTTGGGATTGGGGGGATGTCTGGTTGGGATTTGTGTTGGATGTGGGGGTTGCTGGGATGGGGTCTGAAGTGCCGGGAAAATCCAAAATCCCAAAAATTCCCAAAGGGAGGAGCAGTGCAGGGGATGGGGGTGGGGAAAGGATCCCAGGCCAAATCCTGCTGCCCCTCCGGAATCCCCAAAAATCCCTGGAATGGCAGGGGAAGGATCCTGGGAACAGAATTCCCAAATCCATCAACTCCTGAATCCCCAAATCCCCAAATTCCCAGAATTCTGCCGTCCCTTTGGAATCCCCACAATTCCCAGAAATCTCAAAATCCCTGGAACCGCCGGGGAAGGATCCCGGGAGTGGAATTCCCAAATCCCCAATCCCCAAATCCCCAAATCCCCAAATCCCCGGGATCAGGAAATCCAGGAAATCCAGGAACCGACCTGAGCAGGGAGCGGCGCCGGCGGAAATTCGGGAATTTTTCCAGGTGGCCAAAGGGCGGCCGGGGCGGGGCCGGGAGCGATCCCGACGGGAATTCCAGGATCGAGGGAAGACCTTCGGAAGGGCCGGGGGGGGTCGGGATCAGCGGGAAGGGCTGGGATCCATCCCAGATCCCAGATCCTGGATCCATCCCAGATTCCGGAATCAATTCCAGATCCCAGGATCCATTCCTGATCCTGGGATCCATCCCAGATCGTGGGATCCATCCCTGATCCTAGAATCTATCTGAGATCCCAGGATCCACATCAAAGCCCAGGATCCATCCCAGATTCCAGGATCCATTCCTGATCCTGGGATCCATCCCAGATCCCGGAATCCAAATCAAATCCTGGGATTCATCCAGATCTTAGAATCTATCCCAAATCCCGGGATCCATAACAAATCCCAAGATCCATCCCAGATCCCAGCATCCATATCAAATCCCAGGATCCATCCCGGATCCCAGGGTCCATCCCAGATCCCGGGATCCATCCGGATCCCAGATCCCAGGATCCATATAAAATACCAGGATCCATCCCAGATCCCAGGAATCCATATCAAATCCTGGGATCCATCCCAGATCCTGTAATCCATCCCAAATCCCAGAATCCATCCCAGATCCCGGGGTCCATATCAGATCCCGGAATCAATTCCAGATCCCAGGATCCATTCCTGATCCTGAGGTCCTCCTGATCCTAGAATCTATCCCAGATCCCGGGATCCATATCAAATCTCGGGATCCATCCCAGATCCCAGAATCCATCCCAGATCCCAGCATCCATATCAAATACCGGAATCCATCCCAGATCCCGGGATCCATATCAAATCCCAGGATCCATCCCAGATCCCGGGGTCCATCCCTGATCCCGAGGTCCACCCCAGATCCCAGATCCCGGGATCCATATCAAATCCTGGGATCCATTCCTGATCCTGGAATCCTTCCCAGATCCTGGGATCCATCTCAGATCCCAGAATCCAGCCCAAACCCTTGGATCCATCCCAGATCTTGGGGTCCATCCCAGATCCCGGAATCAATTCCCGATCCTGGGATCTATCTCAGATCCCAGGATCCATATCAAAGCCCAGGATCCATCCCAGATCCCAGGATCCATATCAAATCCTGGGATCCATCCCAGATCCCGGAATCCCTCCCAGATCCCGGGATCCATCTCGGATCCCAGAATCAATTCCAGATCCCAGGATCCATTCCTGATCCTGGGATCTATCCCAGATCCCAGAATCCCTCTCAGATTCCAGGGTCCACCCCAGATCCCAGAATCTATCCCAGATCCCAGGATCCATATAAAATCCCAGGATCCATTCCAGATCCCAGAATCCATCCCAGATCCCGGGATCCATCCCAGATCCCAGGGTCCATCCCAGATCCCGGGATCCATCTCAGATCCCAGAATCCAGCCCAAACCCTTGGATCCATCCCAGATCCCGGATTCAATTCCAGATCCCAGGATCCATTCCCAATCCTGGGATCTATCCCAGATCCTGGGATCCATCTTTGATCCTAGAATCCATCCCAGATACCAGAATCTATCCCAGATCCCGGGATCCATATAAAATCCCAGGATCCATTCCAGATCCCAGAATCCATCCCAGATCCCAGAATCCCTCCCAGATCCCAGGATCCATCTCGGATCCCAGAATCCACCCCAAACCCTTGGATCCAGCCCAGCTCCATTCCGGAGCAGGTGGAGAATCCATGGGGGGGGGTTGGGAACGTCCCAGATGGCTCCAGAAAAACCCGGGAATGGGGGGAGGGCTGGAAAAGCGGGAGAGGATCGGAAATTCCTGAAAAAACCGGGAGAGGATTTGGATTCCCCAGAATCCGGGAGAGGATCGGATATTCCTGAAAAAAATGGGAGAGGATTTGGATTCCCCGGATATTCCCCAAAATGAGGAAATCCAGGACAGGAATTGGCTCTTCTGGGATTTCACTGGATAAGTGAAAGGAAAAAAAAAAAAAAAAAACGGGAAAAGGGAATTTTGGGGCTGAAAAAAATGGGGGAAAAAAACCAGGAAAATGCAAATTTTGGGGCTGAGAAAAAAAATGGAATTTCAGGGATTTCCCTGGAAAACCAAAAGGGAAAAAGCAGGAAAAGGGAATTTAGGGCCTAAAAAAAAAAAAAAACCCAAAATGGGAATTTTCCCTGGGGATTGGGTCGGGAAAAATCAGGAGAGGCCCCTCTGGAAGGGGGGAATTTTGGGAATTTTCTGGCTGGCCGGGATCCATGGAAGCACAAAGAGCCTTTGTGGCTCCGACCCAGAATAAATCGTTTTGTAATTCCTGGAGCGGCCGGAAAATCTGGGGGAAATAAAAATAAAAAAAAACCCTGGAGTTGCTTTTCCAGGATTTTTTTTTTCCCTCTTCCTGCAGGAGGAAAAGGAATTTGGGATTTTGAGAATGGAGAAAGGGAGGGGAAAAATCCAGCTGGTCAAAAGTGGGAAAGGAAGGAAAAAAATCCCAAATTTTCCCCCAAATATTCCCAAAATTGCTGGGTTGGGATCTTCCCAATATTTGGGATGATCCCAGTGAGGTTTTCCCAAAATTCTGCTTCGTTCCCGAGTCCCTGGGGCCCAAATCGAGCTCCAAATGATCCCAAAGAATTCCCGAATTATCCCAAATGAATTATCCCAAATGATCTCAAATTATCCCTAATTATTATCCCAAACCATCCCGGTTTTTTTTTGCCTCCGGGAGGAATTTTTTTTGGGAATCTTTCCCAAACCTCCGCCCTCGGCTCCTCCCCCGGGCGCTGTTGGGGCCAAAGTCCGGGAATTTGGAGCCGCGCCCAAAAACCAGGAGCGGCTTTTTCCGGATTTTCCAGTTTTTCCCGCTTTTCCTGGGAACCCGAAACCGGGGAGGGGCGGAGATCATGGGGGGGGGAGAGGGAATTGCACCTGGAAAAATGGGAATTTTCAGCCGGAAAAAGGGGAAAATGGGATCTTTCACCTGGGAAAAGGGTCGGGAGAGGGATCTCCGTTTGGGATCGGGATATTTGGGATTGGGATCATCCCTGAGGATTTGGGTTTGGGATCATCCCTGAGGAGCTGCTCCCAGCGCTCCCTCCGGAGCCGAATTCCAGGAATTCCAGCCCAGCCCTGGGCTAGAGTTCCCGCGTTAACCACCGACCCCAAATCCCGGGAAATCGACCCCAAATCCCGGGAAATCGACCCCATATCCTGGGAAATAGACCCCAAATCCCGGGAAATCGACCCCAAATCCCGGGAAATCAACCCCAAATCCCCGGGAAATCAACCCCAAATCCCGGGAAATCGACCCCAAATCCTGGAAATAGACCCCAAATCCCGGGAAATCGACCCCAAATCCCGGGAAATCAACCCAAATCCCGAGAAATCGTACCCAAATCCCGGGAAATCGACCCCAAATCCCGGGATATCGACCCCAAATCCCAGGAAATCGACCCTAAATCCGGGAAATCCCGTTCCAGCTGCCCCCGGGGGAATCCCAATCCCGTTCCCAGCGCGCCCCGCCGGGATCCGGTGACGGTTTCCAGGGAAATGGAGCCCTTGGAACCGGAGCCCGCGGGATACAATTCCCGAGTGCGGAAACGCCGCGGGATAACCGGGAACGGGGAATGATCCCGTCCCTTTGGGATAACGGGAATGATCCCGTCCCTTTGGGATAACGGGAATGGGGAATGATCCCGTTCCTCGGGATAACCGCAATGATCCCATTCCTTTGGGATCCAGGAATGGGGAATGATCCCATTCCTTTGGGATAACTGGGAATGATCCCGTTCCTTTGGGATAACCAGCACTGATCCCATTCTTTTGGGATTCAGGGGAATGGGGAATGATCCCATTCCTTTAGGATAACTGGGAATGATCCCATTCCTTTGGGATAACCGGCACTGATCCCATTCCTTTGGGATAAAGGGAATGGGCAATGATCCCATTCCTTTAGGATAACTGGGAATGATCCCATTCCTTTGGGATAACAGGAATGATCCCATTCCTCGGGATAACTGGCACTGATCCCATTCCTTTGGGATAACTGGGAATGGGGAATGATCCCATTCCTCGGGATAACCGGCACTGATCCCATTCCCTGGACACTAAAATCCCTGTGGGATTTGGTTTGCCCTGGATTCCATCCCGGAATTCACCCCAAAATTCCCCGCCCCGAGGAATCCGCGCCGGGTTCAATCCCACGCGTTCCCTCCCCCGGGAATTCCCTCCCTGACCCCAAAAAGCCGCAGGGTAAAGGCGAAACCCCAAATCCTGCCCAGGGAAAGGGAATTCGGATCCCAAACCGGCCCGACCGGTCCGGGAACGCCCGGAGCGATCCCAAGAACCCGGAACGAAAAGGGACAAAACCCCCTGGATTTGGGGTCCCTTGGATTTGGGAAGAGGCTCCAAAAATCCACCCGGATGAAGGGATTTCTGAGGGGATCCCACAGGGCAGGACCCCATAAAGGGACACCGGGACCCCATAAAGGGACACAGGACCCCATAAAGGGGCACTGGGACCCCATAAAGGGACACTGGGACCCCATAAAGGGACACCAGGACCCCATAAAGGGACACCAGGACCCCATAAAGGACAGCAGGAATCCCATAAAGGGACAGCAGGACCCCATAAAGGGGCACCGGGACCCCATAAAGGGACACTGGGACCCCATAAAGGGACACCGGGACCCCATAAAGGGACACAGGACCCCATAAAGGGACAGTGGGACCCCATAAAGGGACACTGGGACCCCATAAAGGGACACCGGGACCCCATAAAGGGACAGCAGGACCCCATAAAGGGACACAGGACCCCATAAAGGGACACTGGGACCCCATAAAGGACAGCAGGACCCCATAAAGGGACACAGGACCCCATAAGGGGACACCGGGCCCCTGTTCCGTGTCCTCAGGACCCCCTCCGGTGTCCCCAGCGCCCTCCCCGGTGTCCCCAGGCCCCTCCCAGTGTCACCGGGCCCTGTCCCGTGCCACCACGACTGTCTCCGGTGTCACCGGCACCTCCTCTGGTGTCACCAGCGCCCTGCCCGGTGTCACCAGTACCTCCTCCGGTGTCACCGGCACCTCCTCCGGTGTCACCAGCGCCCTGCCCCGTGGGACAAGACCCTGTCCGGTGTCACCGGCACCCTGCCCGGCGTCACCAGTACCTCCTCCGGTGTCACCGGCACCTCCTCCGGTGTCACCGGGCCCTGCCCCGTGGGACAAGACCCTGTCCGGTGTCACCAGCGCCCTCTCCGGTGTCACCAGCGCCCTGTCCCGTGCCACCAGCCCCCCCTGTCGTAATATCAGCACCGTACCCGGTGTCCCCACATCCCTGCCCGGTGTCCCCAAGCCCTGCCCGGTGTCCCCAGACCCCTGCCCGGTGTCCCCAAGCCCCCCGCCCAGGGGGCAAGACCCCCTCCCGTGCCACCAGCCCCCTGTCCGGTGTCCCCACATCCCTGGCCGGTGTCCCCAGCCCCTGCCCGGTGCCCCCAGCCCCGTTTCCCGGTGCCCCCAGCCCCGTTTCCCGGTGCCCCCAGCCCCGTTTCCCGGTGTCCCCCCCCCCACTCACCGCCCGCTCCCGCCGCAGCCACCGCAACCTGTTACCTTCGCCCAAGCCCCGCCCCTCGCCGCTGATTGGCCAGCGCCACCTCAAACCCCGCCCGGTGGGCGCGGCTCCGCACAGCAAACCCCGCCCACCACCGCACCGGTGCTGCGTCACGTGGGGGCGCCGCCATCTTGAGGAGGGAACCGCGCTCTTGCCGGCATTTCCGCCACGCTCAAGATGGCGGCGAAGCCACGCCCACTGCCTACGGCGGCGGCGCGCGGCCGCGTTTCCTCGGCGCAGGCGCGATCGCGGCGTGACTAAGATGGAGGTCGGGGCAGCGCCGCCGCCGTTCTGGGCCGGGGGTCCGGCCCCGGGACAAACGTACATCCCCCGGGCCCTGGGGCACACCGGCATCGCCCCCCGCGCCCCGGGACACACCGGCATCGCCCCCCGCGGCCCCGGCACCGGGCCCGCCGCGCTGCCCGCCGGCCGCACCCTGTGAGGGCAGCGGGAGCGCGGGAAGGGCCGTGAGGGCTGCGGGGGATGGGGGGGACTGGGGGGGACTGGGGGGGTCCCTGAGGGAAATGGGGAAATGGGGGGATCTGGGGAGGGAAAGGGGGGGTCCCTGAGGGAAATGGGGGGATCTGGGGAGGGAAAGGGGGATCTGGGGAGGGGAATGGGGATCTGGAGAGGGAAATGGGGGGGTCCCTGAGGGAAATGGGGAAAAGAGATCTGGGGAGGGGAAATGGGGGATCTGGGAGGGTAAAGGGGGGATCTGGGGAGGGGAAAGGGGAATCTGGGGAGGGGAAAGGGGGATCTGGGGTGGGGAAATGGGGATCTGGGAGTGCAAACTGGGAGCAGAACTGGGGGGAACTGGGAGCAGAACTGGTGTGACTGGGATCCGTACTGGTGTGACTGGATCCATACTGGTGTGACCGGGATCCATACTCGTGTGACTGGGATCCATACTGGTGTGACTGGCTCTGGTTTGGCCGTGCCAGGAGCCCGATGGTGACCGGGATCCATACTGGTGTGACCAGGATCCATACTGGTTTGACCGGGATCCACACTGGTTTGACTGGCTCTGGTTTGGCCGTGCCAGGAGCCCGATGGTGACCGGGATCCATACTGGTGTGACCAGGATCCATACTGGTTTGACCGGGATCCACACTGGTTTGACTGGCTCTGGTTTGGCCGTGCCAGGAGCCCGATGGTGACCGGGATCCATACTGGTGTGACCGGGATCCATACTGGTGTGACTGGCTCCATACTGGTGTGACTGGTTCCATACTGGTTTGACTGGTTCCATACTGGTTTGACTGGGATCCCGCCGTGCCAGGAGCCCGATGGTGACCGGCGCCTCGGTGCTGGGGCTGAAGTTCTCCGGGGGCGTGCTGCTGGCCGCCGACACCGTGGGCTCCTACGGATCCCTGGCGCGATTCCGGGGCGTCTCCCGGCTCCTCAAGGTCAACGACTCCACCGTGCTCGGGGCCTCGGGGGACCTGGCGGATTTCCAGCACCTGCGGCAGCTCCTGGAGCAGATGGTGTAAGATTCCCGGGAATCCCCGGCCCAAGTTCCCTCGGGAATCCCGAGATTCCCCCCATCCCGCAATCCCCAGTTGATTCCCGCCCAGCCCGCCACCCCAGAATTCCGGATTGATTCCTGGGGGATTGGGGAATTTCCCGTCCCCAATGGTTTTTGGTGAGTCGATCGCCAGAATTCCTCTGCTCCCATCCCAGAATTCCTGGAGCACCAATCCCCGAACTCCTTGGTATTCCTCTACACCAATCCCTGAATTCCTTGAGCACCAATCCCCGAATTCCTTGGAATTCCTTGAGCACAAATCCTTGAACTCCTTGGAATTCCTTGAGCACCTATTCCTGAATTCCTTGGAATTCCTTGAGCACCAATCCCTGAACTCCTTGGAATTCCTCGAGCACCAATCCTGAAATTCCTTGGAATTCCTTGAGCACAAATCGTTGAACTCCTTGGAATTCCTTGAGCTCCAATCCCCGAATTCCTTGAGCATCAATCCCCGAATTCCTTGGAATTCCTTGAGCACAAATCGTTGAACTCCTTGGAATTCCTTGAGCACCAATCCCAGAACTCCCTGGAATTTCTCGAGCACCGATCACCAAATTCCTTGGAATTCCTTGAGCACCAATCCTTGAACTCCTTGGAATTCCTCGAGCACAAATCCCTGAATTCCTTGGAATTCCTCGAGCACAAATCCCAGAATTCCTTGGAATTCCTTGAGCACCAATCCCAGAATTCCTCGAGCACCGATCACCAAATTCCTTGGAATTCCTGGAGCACCAATCCCCGAATTCCTCGAGCACCAATCCCCGAATTCCTTGGAATTCCTTGAGCACCAATCCCTGAATTCCTCAAGCACCAATCCCTGAATTCCTTGGAATTCCTGGAGCACCAATCCCCGAATTCCTGGAGCACCAATCCCTGAACTCCTTGGCGTTCCTCCCCCGAATTCCGCCGCGTTTCCTTTCGCTCCGCTCCAATCCCCGAATCCCCGACCCGCCGTCCCCGAACCCCTGGTCTCCAAGGCCGGAATTCCGTGGGATTTCAGGATCGACGAGGAGCTGCTGGGGGACGGGCACAGCTACAGCCCGCGGGCGCTGCACTCGTGGCTGACGCGGGTGCTCTACAACCGGCGCTCCAAGATCAACCCCCTCTGGAACACCGTGCTCATCGCCGGCGTCTACGGCGGGGAGAGGTGAGAAATCCCGGGGCTGGCACTTCCGGGGGTTTCCCCTCCTTCCCAGGGAATTCCTGCACCTTTTTCCCCGCCGTGGTTCCTGCTGCTTCGTGGGGAAATCGAGCTTTTCCCTGGGCTGGTTTCTCCTCCCTCCTTCCCAGGGAATTCCTGCTTTTTGCTGGGGTGGTTCCTGCTCTTTTCCAGGGGAATTCCCACCTCCTTCCCAGGGAATTCCTGCTTTTTGCTGGGGTGGTTCCTGCTCTTTTCCAGGGGAATTCCCACCTCCTTCCCAGGGAATTCCTGCTTTTTGCTGGGGTGGTTCCTGCTCTTTTCCAGGGGAATTCCCACCTCCTTCCCAGGGAATTCCTGCTTTTTGCTGGGGTGGTTCCTGCTCTTTTCCAGGGGAATTCCCACCTCCTTCCCAGGGAATTCCTGCTTTTTGCTGGGGTGGTTCCTGCTCTTTTCCAGGGGAATTCCCACCTCCTTCCCAGGGAATTCCTGCTTTTTGCTGGGGTGGTTCCTGCTCTTTTCCAGGGGAATTCCCACCTCCTTCCCAGGGAATTCCTGCTTTTTGCTGGGGTGGTTCCTGCTCTTTTCCAGGGGAATTCCCACCTCCTTCCCAGGGAATTCCTGCTTTTTGCTGGGGTGGTTCCTGCTCTTTTCCAGGGGAATTCCCACCTCCTTCCCAGGGAATTCCTGCTTTTTGCTGGGGTGGTTCCTGCTCTTTTCCAGGGGAATTCCCGCCTCCTTCCCAGGGAACTCCCGGTTCCTGGGGTGATTCCCGCTCTCCCGTTCCTGCAGTTTCCTGGGATACGTGGACATGCTGGGCGTGGCCTACGAGGCGCCGTCGCTGGCCACGGGATTCGGGGCTTACCTGGCCCAGGTGAGCCCGGGCTCGGGTCTGTAGTTCCTCGTCAAGTTATTAATTGATCCTTTTCTTTTTTAGTTCATTATTTTTTAAGTAGGTGATATCCTCTCTTAGCTCATTGTTTTCCTCGTCTTTTCTGAATCGATATTTCGATTTCTGAGCTGATTTTGATTAATGTGTCCCTTCATTCCCAATCCGTGTGCAGCCGCTGCTGCGGGCGGAGCTGGAGCGGGATCGGGATGGGGATCGGCTCCCGACGCGGGAGGAGGCGCGGGAGCTGCTGGAGCGCTGCCTCAGGGTGCTCTACTACAGGGATGCTCGCTCGTTTAACAGGGTTTGTATCCCAAATCCATCCCAAATCCATCCCTAAATCCATCCTCAAATCCATCCCAAATCCATCCTCAAATCCATGCGATCCATCCCAAATCCATGGGATCCATCCCAATCCTGGGAGCTGCTGGAGCGCTGCCTCAGGGTGCTCCACTACAGGGATGCTCGCTCGTTTAACAGGGTTTGTATCCCAAATCCATCCCCAAATCCATGGGATCCATCCCCAAATCCATCCTCAAATCCATCCCAAATCCATCCCAAATCCATCCCCAAATCCATTCCAAATCCATTCCAAATCCGTCCTCAAATCCATCCCCAAATCCATCCCAAATCCATGGGATCCATCCCAAATCCATCCCCAAATCCATCCCTAAATCCATGGGATCCATCCCCAAATCCATCCTCAAATCCATTCCAAATCCATCCTCAAATCCATCCCCAAATCCATCCCAAATCCATGGGATCCATCCCAAATCCATCCCAAATCCATCCCAAATCCATGGGATCCATCCCAATCCTGGGAGCTGCTGGAGCGCTGCCTCAGGGTGCTCCACTACAGGGATGCTCGCTCGTTTAACAGGGTTTGTATCCCAAATCCTGGGAATTTGTCCCAAAATCCATCCCCAAGTCGATGGGGAGCCAGCCCAAACCCATCCCAATCGCAGGGTTTTTCCCATGGAATTCCCATGGGATTGAGGCATTCCGGGGTTTTCCCTGTGGAATTCTGGGTTTTTTTCCTGTGGAATTCCAGCTGGGATTGAGGCATTCTGGGGTTTTTCCTGTGGAATTCCGGTGGAGATTGAGGAATTCCAGGGCTTTCCCTGTGGAATTCTGGGATTTTCCCTGCAGAATTCTGGCGGGGATTGAGGAATTCCAGTGTTTTCCCTGTGGAATTCTGGGGGTTTTCCCATGGAATTCCCATGGGATTGAGGAATTCCGGGGTTTTTCCTGCGGAATTCTGGGGTTTTTCCTGTGGAATTCCGGGGTTTTCCCTGTGGAATTCTGGGGTTTTCCCTGCGGAAGTCTGGCAGGGATTGAGGCATTCTGGGGTTTTCCCTGTGGAATTCTGGGGTTTTTCCCATGGAATTCCCATGGGATTGAGGAATTCCAGGGTTTTTCCTGTGGAATTCCGGTGGGGATTGAGGAATTCCGGGGTTTTTCCTACGGAATTCTGGGGTTTTTCCTGTGGAATTCCGGGGTTTTCCCTGTGGAATTCTGGGGTTTTTCCTGCGGAATTCTGGGGTTTTTCCTGTGGAATTCCGGGGTTTTCCCTGTGGAATTCTGGGGTTTTTCCTGCGGAATTCCGGTGGGGATTGAGGAATTCCGGGGTTTTTCCTGTGGAATTCTGGGGTTTTCCCTGGGGAATTCTGGCGGGGATTGAGGAATTCTGTGGTTTTCCCTGTGGAATTCCAGGGTTTTCCCTGGGGCATTCCGGTGGGGATTGAGGAATTCCGGGGTTTTTCCTGTGGAATTCTGGGGTTTTTCCTGCGGAATTCCGGGGTTTTCCCTGTGGAATTCTGGGGTTTTTCCTGCGGAATTCCGGTGGGGATTGAGGAATTCCGGGGTTTTTCCTGTGGAATTCTGGGGTTTTCCCTGGGGAATTCCGGCGGGGATTGAGGAATTCCGTGGTTTTCCCGCAGTACGAGCTCGCCACGGTGACGGAGAAGGGCGTGGAGCTGGAGGGGCCCCTGACCCTGGAGGCCAACTGGGACATCGCCCACCTGGTCAGGTAATTCCCACCTGGAAAACCGGGATTTGGGAATTCTGGGGACACCCAGGTAATTCCCTCCTGGGATTGAGGCATTCCGGGGTGTTTCCTGTGGAATTGCAGGGCTGGGATTGAGGAATTCCGGGGTTTTCCCTGTGGAATTCCAGGCTGGGATTGAGGATGCAGCGGGATTGGTAATTCCAGAGGAACGTCCAGGTGTTCCGAGTGAGATCCAGATGTTCCCAGGGACATCCAGCTGTTTTCCTGCTCCTCTAACCCCTGTTTTTCCCTTTTTTCCTCATTTTTCCAGAGGTTTCGAGTGATCTCCAGGAGCTGCTCCGGCCTCCCACCTTTCTTTTCCCTCTGGAATGGCAAATCTGGAATTTTTTTGGGAATAAAATCCATCGTTCAAGACCAAGCCGTGTGTTTGTTCTTTGGGAATCCTCAAAAAAAAGAAAAAAAAAAAAAAAAAAGCGGGAATTCTCCCGAAAAAGGCAGATCTCGGGGAGTTCTGGAATTCTGGATGGATGCTGTGGCTCCAAATCCCAATTTTTACCAAAATTGTGGAATTTTTGAGGTGGGAAGGAGCCTGGGAATCCCTGCCCACGGTTTTGGGGCACTCCATGGGATTTTTCCCCAAACCCGGGGGGGATTTCAAGGCCATTCCCAAACCTGGGAATTCCAGGATGGGTTGGGATCTGTTGGTTGAACCCAAAATGGTTCAAATTTGCCCCAAATCCTTTTTCCAGGGAATTCCAGGAATTCTGAGATGGTCCCAAACCCCTTCTGGAAATGAGAAAAAAAAAGGGTAAAAACTGGGTTAAAATCCCAATTTTTGGGGAATTTTTGCTGCTTCAAATTCCGGGGGTTATGGAATATTTCAGTAAATGAAGGAAATTTCAATAAAACCCTGGAATATTTCCATAAAGTTAAGTAAAATCTCAATAAAATATTCGAATCTTTCCATCAAATTTTGAAAATGTCCATGAAATATTGGAATATTTCAATAAAAATAAGGGAATTCAATAAAATGTTGGAATATTTCACCAAAACCTTGGGATGTCTCAGTAACCAAGGCCACAAAAATCCAATTAAAATGGAATTTTTCCCCTGCCCAGTGCCAAAATTCCTCCAGCAGCGTTTTCCCAACTTTTCCTTAAAAAAAAAAACCCAGGAATTTTCCACAGAAAAAACCAATTCTGACCCTGAAGAATTAATTAAATCCAGGATTTTCCCACCCAAATCCCACAGGAATGAAGGCATTTTTTTCCACAATAAAAACACAGTTTATTTATAAATTCATTTCCCTGCTTTTATTCCACGTTTTTCACTCCTGTACAATTCCAAGCTGATCCATAATTTTTTTTTTTTTCTTTTTAAATTTTATTTATTTTGAATTCTTTTAAAATTTTTTTCCCCGTTTTCCTTCGGGAAAAAAAAACCCAAAAAAAAAAAAACCCACCTTCACAAATCTTATGGAAAAACAGGTGCTGGGTGCCTCTGGAATTTGGGAATTCCGAGAATTTTTAAAATTAAAAAAAAAAACAAAACCAAATACATTTTCCCAAAAAACATGCAAATTCCAGTAAAAAATCGGAGCTGGCAGTGAAAAATCAACCCAAAATCTTTATTTTTCAATGGATTTTTTTTAGGTTTTTCGTCACAGTTTTAGTCCCAAATCCCGGATTTTCCGATCCTAAGCAAGGCGGGGTTTTCCAGGATGGTTCTTTTCTTCATAAAGTCGATCATGAATGATCCAAAAAGGGGAAATCCAAGGAAAAGTTGGGGTTTTCTGCCCCTCCAGTGGGAATTTTTTGGGGGAGAAATTGGGAAAATCGAGGTCGGGGGCAGGAAAAGCAGCGCCAATCCCAAAAATTGCTGGCGTGGAATGGTGGCTTCACAATTGCCAAGCCAAATTCCCTCAAAACTCCCTAAAATTCCACCAAAATTCCATCAAAATTCCTGATTTCCATTAAAAAAAAAACCCCAAAATAACAGAATCTTCGCAACCAATCCAAAGGAATTTTCCTTTAATTTGGGTTAAATTCCAAAAAAAAAAAAAAAAAAAAAAATCAAGGAAAAAAGAAAGAAAAATTCCCCAAAATTTTTTGGGGAGTTAAATCCGGGGATTTTTTGTCTTCTTGGGAAAAAAAAAAAAAAAAAACTGGGCACAAACGACGTCAAATTCCCACTGCTAAAAACCAGGAATTATTGTACAAGTGAGGTAAAGAAAATTCCCAAAAAATATCCACCCACGAGAGAGAATTCCAAGGAAATACCAACACAGTGAATCCAAGGGTTTGTTTTTTTTTTTTTTCCAGTTTTTTTTTTTTTAAAGATTTAAAAAAAACAGAAAAAAAAAAAGCCACGAAAATCCTCCCAAAAAATCGGCGGAAACGGCAAATCCGGAAAAAAACCCCAGAAATCCGCTGGGAACTGGGATCTCATCTGTTTGTTCCAAAAACTGGGAATGTCCTTCGTTTTGGGACAAAACATTTGGGAATATTCTTTGATTTTGGGGCCAAAAATTGGGAATATCCTTGGGTTTTTTTTGGAGCTAAAAAAATGGGAATATCCTTTCATTTCTGGGATAATTTCTATTCTTTTTAATAATTGGCTCTCTAAAGACAGGGAACATCCTTTAATTTTTGGGGCCAAAACCAGGGAATTTCCTTTAATTTTGGCGGGCAAAATTAATCTTTGGGGCGGAAAATTGGGAATAGCCTTCAATTTCTGGGACGTGTTTGGATCTCTGAAAAACAGGGAATATCCTTCAAGTTTTGGGGGCCAGAAATTGCTGGAACATCCTTCCATTTCTGTGGCCAAAAATTTGGAACATCCTTCAATTTTCGGGCCCAAAACCAGGGAAGAGCCCTTCCATTCCCCACGCTCCTTGGCCTCTCCCAACTCAGGAATTTCCGGGATGAATCCGTCCAATTTTTTCTCTTCTTTTCTTTTCTGGGAATTCTCAAATTTCCATCAGCTCCAAATCCGCCTCCTCGAAACCGTAGAACGACTCGGCCTCGCTCTCCCCCTCGAAGAGCCGGTGCAGGATTTCGGGATCAGCCTCGGGGTCGTCGTTCTCCGGGAATTCCGGGGACGACTCCCTGGTTTTGGCGATTTTCAGCCTCTCCTCCATGGCGGCGATCAGCTCCTCCTGCTCGTCGCCGTTGCGCCGCGGCGATCCCGAGTCTCCGGCCGGCCCCGGCAGGACGCTGGCCACCAGGAAAGATTTCCGGATCAATTCCGGGCAATTCCCGAGGATTTCCAAAGCTTCTCCCAGCCACCCCAGCAGCAGCTGGAGCAGCGCGGAGGAGTCGGAACCCGCCAGATCTTTCGCCCGTTCTTTCCATTTTTTATGGAGGAAACTTTTCAGGGATCTCTTGACGCACACGTCCAGGGGCTGGATCCGGGAGCTGCATCCGGCGGGGATGACGGCCGGCAGCGCTCCGGCCGCGCTGAGCACGGCCAGCACCTCCTCGGACAGGTGCGTCCGGTGGCAATCCAGCACCAGCATGCCTTTGGGAGCGCCGCCGCCTCGGCATTCCGTGTGTTTCCTCCACACTCTGGCCGCCCACAATTCCATGATCTCGTCGTCGTCGCAGCCGTTCTCCTTGGATTCCAGCAGGATGGATTTGGGGACGACGGCCGGGCAGGGCAGGTGACCTCTGGAGATGAGCAGAGCGGGGAGGACGCTGCCGTCGGCCAGCACGGTCAGCACCAGCTCGCACCAGGGCTCGCCGTTGCCCACGGTCTGCAGCGCGCTCTCCTTCCGCTCCTCGCTGCCCAGCACCTCGGCGTCCAGGAAGAGCGAGATCTCATCCACGGCGGCGATCATGGCCGGGGGCAGCTCCTGCGTGTGGATCTGGCGCTGCACGAACTCGATGAAGGCCCCGGCGTTCCCCTGGATCTCCTTGGGGAGCGGGTGGGCGACGCCGCGGCGCGTGTGGGTGCTGAGGTGGTGCCGCAGCATGAACCTCACGGCCCACTCGTAGGAGATCTGGAACCCTCCCTCCAGAGACCGCCCGATCTTGGTGGCCTTCTGGAAAAGCGTCTCCTCGTTGACGGGCAGCTGCTGCTCGCGCTGGGTCAGGACCCACTCGGCCAGTTTCTCCTCGGCCTCCAGGCTGAGGTATTTGCCCTCGGGCAGCTCGGGGCGGTCGTCGTGGAAGGCCTGGAAGCGCCGGAGCCAGCGGCGGATGCGGCGCGGAGGGTTCCGGAAATGCTGGGCCGCCTGCTCCGTGCTGGAGCAGAGCGCGAACAGGACCATGCGCAGCTTCTTGACGGAAAGCTGCTCCTTTTTGGTGGGCTCGGGGTCTTTTTGGGCGGGTTCCGGCGGGTTCGGGGTGGGGTTTGCGTCGGGGGGAGGGGGGGTTGGGGGTTTTTGGGGGTTTTGGGGTGGGGTTTGGGGTTTTGGAGGGGGAGGAGGGGAGGGGGTTTGGCAGGGGGGTTGTGGCGTGTCCTGGGTGTGCCTGGAAAAAAGGGGGAATTGGGAAAAGTGAAATTTTTGGGGATTGGGAGGAAAGGGGAGTGGGGGGGGAAAAAAGGGAGGAAAGGAGAAAAAAAAAAGGGGGGAAGAAGGGGAAAATGAGGGGAGGAAAAAGGGGGGGAAGGGGGGAAAAAAATGGGGAAAGGGAGGGAAAAAGGGGGAGGAAAAGGGAGAGAAGGAAGAGGGGAAAAAGGAGGGAAAAAAGGGGAAAAATATGGGGAACAAAAAGGGAATAAAAGGGGAGAACAGGGAGGGAAAGGGAGGGGAAAAAGGAAAACAAGGGGAGAAAAAAAGGAGGGAAAAGTGGGGGGGAAATGAGGGAAAAATTCCCAATCCCATGGACAGGGAGGGATGAGAAAAAACAGGAATTTTTGGCTTACCTGGAATGTGATATCCAAGAAGGCCCTGGAATAAAACAGAATATTTCAGGTTTTTATTCTGATTCATTTGAGGGGGTTTAGGTCTTTACTTCTATTTAATTTTATTTCAGAGGAGTTTGGGATTTGTGGGAATTCCTGGAAAAGCTGGAATCAAACCAAGCTCCCTCAGGAATGAATTCTGAATTTCCATCCCGTTAAAAAAAAAAAAAGGCAAAATTAATTCGGTTTATTCCCAACCCGAGCTCCAGAATATGAACATTTCTTGGATTTTGGCGGGAGTTCTTGGTTTTCCCCGTTTTCCAGGTTTTTTCCCCGGTTTTACCTTGGACAATGATGTTGCTGGACTCGTGGGAGGGGTTGAACACCAAATGCTTGGCCATGGAGTCGCCCTCGGAGGTGACGAAGAGGCAGGAGGAGCACGAGAGCCTCACCCCACTGGGAAATGGGGGAAAAAAAAGAGATGGAAAAGGGGGAAATGGGGGAGAAAAAGAGGGAAAAAAATGAGGGACAAAGGGGAAAGAACAATGGGAAAAGGGGGGAAAGAAGGAAAAAAGTGGGAGGGGGGGAAAAGGGGGGAAAAAAGAGGGGGAAAGGGGAGGAAAAAAGGGAAAAGAGGGGAAAGGAAAAGGGAGGAAAAGGGAAGGAAGAAAAAGAAATAAACTTTAATTTCAGATCTAAAAATGTGCCCCACCCCTCATTAAGAACTAAATTATTGCTAACTACATCATTATTATCAATTACTTATTGTTAATAATGAAATTGATAGTAATTAAATTATTGATAAGAATTAAATATTAAATAATTATTAATAATTAAGATGTAAAATTGCCCCCCTCTGGAGTGCAATAGGAATGGGACCCATAAATCCCAAAATCCCTGGATTTTTCCCCCAGAATGAAAAAAGTCAGGAATTCCCAAGGGCTGGAATTGGGATTTTGGGAATTTTTTCCATACCTGGCCGTGTAGTTCTTGAACAAAGCCAAATATTTGGGGCTTTTCCGGGGAACGTGGTTGCTGGAGAGGGAAAAAGATGGAGAAGTCAGGGATAATCTGGAGAAACGGCTGTAAAATCAAAAACACTCCCCAAATAATAAAAAATCCCCTATAAAACCCTATTAAATTCCCTAAAAATCAGATAAAACACACAATGAATCCATATAAAATAGCCCATAAAATTCATATAAATACCCTAAAAAATTCATATAAAATTCCCTAGAAGATTATATAGGCACATATCCTATAAAATACCCTATAAATCCATTGAAAATAGCCTATATAATCCATACAAATTCCCCTATAATATCCACACAAAATCTCATCTAAAACCCTACAATATTCCCAAGGAAACTCCGTAAAATCCCCTATAAAATAATACAAAATCCTCCATAAATCCATATAAAATATCCTAAAAAAAAACACCCACAAAAAAACATAAAAATCACCTATAAACCCATAAAATTCCCTATAAAACTGGAAAAATGCTGATGAGCCCAGAATTGTTCCCAAATCCCAGATTTTTCCATCCTTGACCATGTGGTTGGCGTAGGCGCGGGAGCAGCAGGAATTTCCCATTTTTCCCCAAATTCTCCCCATTTCCCCCCAAATTCTCCCCATTTTCCTCCCATTTTTTCTCTATTTTTTTCCCAAATCCCGCTGGTTTTGCCCCAAATCCCGTACTTGACCATGTGGTTGGCGTAGGCGCGGGAGCAGCAGGAATTTCCCATTTTCCCCCAACTTCTCCCCGTTTTCCCCCAACTTCTCCCCATTTCCCCCCAACTTCTCCCCATTTTCCCCCCATTTTTTCTCTATTTTTTTCCCAAATCCCGCTGTTTTTGCCCCAAATCCCGTACTTGATGATCATGTGGTTGGCGTAGGCGCAGGAGCAGCAGGAATTTCCCATTTTCCCCCGTTTTTTCTCTATTTTTTCCCAAATCCCGCTGTTTTTGCCCCAAATCCCGTACTTGATCATGTGGTTGGCATAGGCGCAGGAGCAGCAGGAATTTCCCATTTTCCCCCATTTTTTCTCTATTTTTTCCCAAATCCCGCTGTTTTTGCCCCAAATCCCGTACTTGATCATGTGGTTGGCGCAGGAGCAGCAGGAATTTCCCATTTTTCCTCACCTTCTCCCCATTTTCCCCCAAATTCTCCCCATTTTCCCCCAACTTCTCCCCATGTTTTCTCTATTTTTTCCCAAATCCCGCTGTTTTTGCCCCAGATCCCCTACTTGATCATGTGGTTGGCGTAGGCGCAGGAGCAGCAGGAATTTCCCATTTTCCCCCAACTTCTCCCCATTTTCCCCCAACTTCTCCCCATGTTTTCTCTATTTTTTCCCCAAATCCCGCTGTTTTTGCCCCAAATCCCCTACTTGATCATGTGGTTGGCGTAGGCGCGGGAGCAGCAGGTGCTGTAGCGGCACAAGGAGCAGTGCACGTAGGTGGGGAAGTGGTTGGGGAAGTCGGGGATCTCGAAGCTGCACTCCAGGCACGTCTGCCGGCCCAGGCCGCTCCTGGGGCAAAAAAAAAGGCAAAATCCCTCAAAACCGGGACTTTGGGAGAGCTTCTGTGGGATGGGGGAGGTGGGGGGGAAAGGGGACGGCAGGGTTTGGGATGGGGTTTGGCTACAAATGAATTATTATTTAAAATTAATCTATATTAATATTAAATTACCAATACCGTCGAGAAATTCCAGGACGGAATTCCAGCTTTAATTCCCATTTTTTTCCCAGCTCCACCTTTCCAAACCAACCTCAGAATTCCCATTGTTTTCCCCCGGAATGACACGATTTTCTCCCAAAGTTTCCCAAATTTTTCCCAGAAAAATCACTGATGTTTTCTGGCTAGTCCTCTTGGGGACGCTTCAGTGGCTGGGAAACCCCAAAATTCCCCAAATTCCCGTATTTTCCCTGTTTTCCCCTCGACTTTCCCCAGAATTCATATTTTTTCCAGGAAAATCACTAATTTTTTTTTTTTTTTTTTTTTTGCTGGCTCACTTGAGGATCCCATGGTGGCCGGGGAATCCCAAAATTCCCGGGTTTTCCCCAGAATTGCTGGGTTTTTTTCCCCAAATTTTCCCCCAAATTCCCGTTTTTTTTTCCCCCAAGCTGGGTTTTTTTTCCCTGAAAAGCGCTGACGTTTTTTTGCCGGCTCTGCGGGGGGCGTTGCGGTGGCACAGGAACAGGGGCTGGGGGTCGGAGGAGGATCCCAGGGGAGCCGGGTCCGGGCCCATCCCGTGGGAAGGTTCCAGCGGCAGCGAGCGGGGCTGGCCCCGGGACGCGCGGATCGTCACCTGGGGGAGCACAAAAATTGGGGGGAAAGTTTTGGATCCGTCTGGGGTTTGGATGAATTCCATGAAACACCCCATTAGTTCTATGAAAAAAAAAAAAAACCAAAACAATTAATTCCAGGAAATATCCAATTCATTCCAGGAAATACCCCATGAATCCCAATAAATTCCCAATGAATCCAGCTAAATTCCCAATTAAACCCACCAAATTCAATGAATCCCATTAAATTCCCAAGGAATCCCAATAAATTCCCAATGAATCCCATTAAATTCCCAAGGAATCCCAATAAATTCCCAATGAATCCAGTTAAATTCCCAATTAGACCCACCAAATTCAATGAATCCCATTAAATTCCCAAGGAATCCCAATAAATTCCCAATGAATCCAGTTAAATTCCCAATTAGACCCACCAAATTCAATGAATCCCATTAAATTCCCAAGGAACCCCAATAAATTCCCAAGGAACCCCATTGAATTCCCAAGGAACCCAAATAAATTCCCAAGGAACCCCAATAAATTCCCAAGGAATCCCATTAAATTCCCAAGGAACCCCAATAAATTCCCAAGGAATCCCATTAAATTCCCAAGGAACCCCAATAAATTCCCAAGGAATCCCATTAAATTCCCAAGGAATCCCATTAAATTCCCAAGGAACCCCAATAAATTCCCAAGGAACCCCAATAAATTCCCAAGGAATCCCACCACACACCGAACTCCACTAAAAACCCACTCAATCCCATAAACACCCCCCAAAATAAAAATCCCCCTCTTAATCCCACCCCCTTTCCCCATCCCCGCCATCCCCAGCCAACAAAAGCCATGGGAATTTTTCTGGGAATTTTTCCGGGAAATTTTCTGGGAATTTTTCTGGGAATTTTTCCGGAAATTTCTCCGGGAATTTTTCTGGGAATTTTTCCGGGAATTTCTCCGGGAATTTTTCTGGGAATTTCTCTGGGAATTTTTCCGGGAATTTTTCTGGGAATTTCTCCAGGAATTTTTCCGGGAATTTTTCCGGGAATTTCTCCGGGAATTTCTCTGGGAATTTCTCCGGGAATTGCCTGCCTTGGTGCCGGGTTTGAGCCCCTCGAGCTGCTTGGGCTTGCGGAAGGTTTTGTGGTGCTGCAGCTTGTGCTCGATCTTGTCCTTGGCAAACAGGAACTGCAGGCGGCACTTGTTGCAGTGGTACACGCTCTTCTTCTGGAAAATAGTCGTTAGCGTTAATTAATTACTAATTGTTTCATTAGCTATTAACTGATTGTTAGTTATTATATAGATATCAATTGGTTATTGAGTACTGAATGGGTATTAGAACTGAAAACTGCACTGGCTGCAGTGGTACACGCTCTTCTTCTGGAAAATAGTCGTTAGTGTTAATTAATTACTAATTGTTTCATTAGGTATTAACTGATTGTTAGTTATTAAATAGATATCAATTGTTTATTGAGTATTGAATGGGTATTAGAACTGCAGGAGGCACTTGTTGCAGTGGTACACGCTCTTCTTCTGGAAAATAGTCGTTAGCGTTAATTAATTACTAATTGTTTCATTAGGTATTAACTGATTGTTAGTTATTAAATAGATATCAATTGTTTATTGAGTATTGAATGGGTATTAGAACTGCAGGAGGCACTTGTTGCAGTGGTACACGCTCTTCTTCTGGAAAATATTCGTTAGCATTAATTAATTACTAATTGTTTCATTAGGTATTAATTGATTGTTAGTTATTAAATAGATATCAATTGGTTATTGAGTACTGAATGGGTATTAGGACTGAAAACTGCACTGGCTGCAGAGGTACACGCTCTTCTTCTGGAAAATATTCGTTAGCATTAATTAATTACTAATTGTTTCATTAGGTATTAATTGATTGTTAGTTATTAAATAGATATCAATTGGTTATTGAGTACTGAATGGGTATTAGAACTGAAAACTGCACTGGCTGCAGTGGTACACGCTCTTTTTCAGGGAAAAAGCAGTAATTAGTATTAATTATTAGTTAGTTATTAATTATTTAATAGTTATTAAGTAGCTATCAATTGTTTATTGAGTATTGAATGGGTATTAGAACTGCAGGCAGCACTTGTTGCAGTGGTACACGCTCTTCTGGAAAATAGTCATTAGCATTAATTACTAAATGTTTCATTAGATATTAATTGGTTGTTAGTTATTATATAGGTATCAATTGTTTATTGAGTATTGAATGGGTATTAGGACTGAAAACTGCACTGGCTGCAGTGGTACACGCTCTTCTTCTGGGAAAAAGCAGTAATTAGTATTAATTATTAGTTATTAATTAGTTATTAATTATTTAATAGTTATTAAGTAGCTATCAATTGTTTATTGAGTATTGAATGGGTAGTAGAACTGCAGGCAGCACTTGTTGCAGTGGTACACGCTCTTCTTCTGGAAAATATTAATTAGTCGATAATTATTAAGTAGGTATTAATTATTAGTTATTAAGTAGATATTAGTTGTTAAGTAGGTAAATTTTCCAAGGAATCCCCTGGAATTGGGGCTCACCTGGTGCCTCATGAAGTGGGCGCTGCCGTTCTTGAACGCCTCGAGCCAATTCCCAAATCCCATTTTTTCCCCATTCCCAATTCCCAAACTCAGTCAATGAATTCCCACTCGTTCAGCATCCCCAACATCCCATTTTTCCCAGGGAATTCCCATTTTTCCCGGGAATTGTGGCTCACCTGGTGCCTCATGAAGTGGGCGCTGCCGTTCTTGAACGCCTCGAGCCAATTCCCAAATCCCATTTTTTCCCCATTCCCAATTCCCAAACTCAGTCAATGAATTCCCACTCGTTCAGCATCCCCAACATCCCATTTTTCCCAGGGAATTCCCGTTTTTTCCCGGGAATTGTGGCTCACCTGGTGCCTTATGAAGTGCTGCTGGAAGGCGTTGCTGTTCTTGAACGCCTCGAGGCAATTCCCAAATCCCATTTTTTTTCCCATTCCCGATTCCCACCCAAACTCACTCAATGAATTCCCACTCGTTCAGCATCCCAGACATCCCATTTTTCCCAGAGAATTCCCGTTTTTTCCCAGGAATTCTGGCTCACCTGGTGCCTCATGAAGTGCTGCTAGAAGGCGTTGCTGCTCTTGAACGCCTCGAGGCAATTCCCAAATCCCATTTTTTCCCCATTCCCAATTCCCAAACTCACTCAATCAATTCCCACTCGTTCAGCATCCCCAACATCCCGTTTTTCCCAGGGAATTCCCGTTTTTCCCGGGAATTGTGGCTCACCTGGTGCCTCATGAAGTGCTGCTGGAAGGCGTTGCCGTTCTTGAACACCTTGAGGCAGTAGGGGCACAGGAGGTGCCGCGTGTCCTCGTGGATCAGCCGGAAGTGGCTGTCCACCTCGGAATACAGCGACGAGCGGTACTGGCACACCTGGAAAATCCCCCAAAACCCGGGATTTGGGGTGGGAAAACCCAGGGAGTTGGGGCGTTTGAACAGGATGTGGGAAAAACAGGGGAAAAAAAAAATCCTGCGGTTTGGGGCGTTTCGGCAGCAGGCGCAGGAAAATCCCAATTAACAGGGAAAAATACCTGGCACACAGAGGGATTTTTGGGGTCTGGAACTGGGAATTCCAGGTGGGAATTCCATACCTGGCAGACGTAGGGCATCTCCCCGGGTTTGTGGGTGTCCTTCATGTGCTGCAGGAAGAGCGGCTCGCTCTCGAACGCCCACTCGCAGATCTTGCACTTGGCTGCCCCAAAAAACAGGGAAAAACGGGCAAAAGTTGGGAAAAATGTGGGAGTTGGGAGGTGTGGGGGAAGGGAGAAGGGGGGGAAAAGAGGGAAAAGGAGAGGGAAAAGCAGGAATAGGGGGAAAAAGGGAAAAGGGGGGAAAGGGAAAAGGAGGGAAGGGGGAAAAGGGAAAAAAAAGGGAAAAGGAGAAAAAGAGGGGAAAAGAGGGAAGAGGGAAAAGCAGGAAAAGGGGAAAAAGGGAAAAGGGGGAAGGGGGAAAAGGAGGGAAGGGGGAAAAGGGGAAAAAGAGGGGAAAAGAGGGAAAAGGAGAGGGAAAAGCAGGAATAGGGGGAAAAAGGGAAAAGGGGGGAAAGGGAAAAGGAGGGAAGGGGGAAAAGGGAAAAAAGAGGGAAAAGGAGAAAAAGAGGGGGAAAAAAGAAGGAAGAGGATAAAGGGAGAAGGTGGAACTGGGGCTGGAGAAGGGAAACTTGGCTGGGATTTGGGGTGGATGGATTTTGTGGTGACCTTGAGCAAGGGGCGAGGGGAGGAGTGACAACTTTCCTTCCATAAATTCCCACTAAATCCAGGAGGAAAATCCCAACTTAGGGATAAAAAATTCCCGGAAAAGCACGGCCTAGTGGACTTTCAGGACCTGTGCACGTTCTCCAGGTGGAATTGGGGCTGGAGAAGTGAAACTCGGCTGGAATTTCGGGTGGATTTTGTGGTGACCTCAAACAAGGGGCGACAATTTTCCCTGCCCAAAACCCCAGTGAACTGAAGAGGAAATTCCCAGGTGAATCCCAAAGAAAAGCAGGAAAAGCACTGACTGCTGGACTCGTAGGGGCTGTGCACGTTCTCCAGGTGGAATTGGGGCTGGAGAAGCGAAACTCGGCTGGAATTTCGGGTGGATTTTGTGGTGACCTCAAACAAGGGGCGACAATTTTCCCTGCCCAAAACCCCAGTGAACTGAAGAGGAAATTCCCAGGTGAATGCCAAAGAAAAGCAGGAAAAGCACTGACTGCTGGACTCGTAGGGGCTGTGCACGTTCTCCAGGTGGCACTGCAGCTGGAAGGGGGTGCTGAAGTGGCGGTAGCAGTGCTGGCAGATGGTGTGCACGTCCACCTCGCCGTTCTGCTGGTCCAGCTCCACGTGGTGCTTCATGTGGTTCATGAACCTGTGCACGGGGTGGAATTCCCAGAGATTCCCATTCCTCATCCTGGGAAAATGCACTCTGGGCACCGTTCCCAGCTCGGGTTTGGGCAATTCATGGGTTATTCCTGGGTAATTCCTGGATAATTCCTCACTGGGGGTTGTTCTTAAAGTGCTTGGTGCAGTGGGGGCAGCGGCGCCCACGTCCCACTGCCCGTCATTCCCACAATCCCAGCCCATTCCCAGATAATTCCCACAATCCCACGTTATTCCCAGACAATTAATGGGTAATTAATTAAGGGATAACAGCTCACCGGATGTCGTTTCTGAGGCGCTTGGTGCAGTGTGGGCAGCAGTGTTCCCATCCCACTGCCCGTCACTCCCACACCATTCCCATCCCATTTTTTGGTTATTCCCAGATAATTAAGGGATAATTAAGGGCTGACAGCTCACTGGATGTTGTTTTTAAAGTGCTTGGTGCAGTGTGGGCAGCGGCGCCCCCATCCCACTGCCCATCATTCCCACAATCCCAGCCCATTCCCAGAAAACTCCCACAATCCCAAAATATTCCCGGGTTATTCCCAGATAATTAACAGGTAATTAATTAACAGATAACAGCTCACCGGATGTCGTTCCTGAGGCCCTCAGTGCAGTGTGGGCAGCAGTGCCCCCATCCCACTGCCCGTCACTCCCACACCAGTCCCATCCCATCTTTTGGTTATTCCCAGACAATTAATGGGTAATTAATTAAGGGATAACAGCTCACCGGATGTTGTTCCTGAGGTGCTTGGTGCAGTGTGGGCAGCAGTGCCCCCATCCCACTGCCCATCACTCCCACACCATTCCCATCCCATTTTTTGGTTATTCCCAGATAATTAACGGGTAATTAATTAATGAATAACAGCTCACCGGATGTCGTTCCTGAGGCCCTTGGTGCAGTGTGGGCAGCGGTGCCCCCGTCCCACTGCCCATCACTCCCACACCATTCCCATCCCATCTTTTGGTTATTCCCAGACAATTAACGGGTAATTAATTAAGGGATAGCAGCTCACCGGATGTTGTTCTTGAGGCGCTTGGTGCAGTGGGGGGCAGCGGAAGGACGTGGGCACCCTGGGGCAGGGTGGCACGGCCGCGCCCTTGCCCCCGTCCCGCCCGTAGTAGAACTCATCCACCAGCATGATCAGCTTGGCCTGGGCGGGGGTCAGCCCCGCCCTCACCTGGCTCAGGTGCGGCCTTGGGCGGGGTCGGGGGCGGGGCCGGGGCCGCGCCCTGGGCGGGGGAGGGGGCCTTGGCCGAGGGCGGGGCGGGCTCGGAGTCCAGGGATTTGCGTTTCTTCAGGAATTCCACCAGCTCCGGGCAGCAGTACTGCGGAAACGGGGGTAATTAACGGGCTGCTCGTTAATTGGGGCTGGGGTAATTAAGGAGAGACAGTGAGCTGGGGCTGGGATTAACCCCTGCTCGTTAAACTGGGGCTGGGATAATGAATTTGGAGACACTGAACTGGGTCTAGAATTAATCCCCACTTGTTAAGACAGTCTAGAACCAATCCCCCCTCATTAAACTGGATCTAGAATTAATTACCACTCATTAAACTTGGTCTAGAATTAATCCCCCCTCATTGAACTGGATCTAGAATGAATCCCCTCTCATTAAACTGGATCTAGAATTAATCCCCCTCATTAAACTGGATCTAGAATGAATCCCCACTCATTAAACTGGATCTAGAATGAATCCCCACTCATTAAACTGGATCTAGAATTAATCCCCACTCATTAAACTGGATCTAGAAGGAATCCCCCCTCGTTAAGGTGGGTCTAGAATGAATCCCAGAACATTAAACTGGGTCTAGAATGAATCCCAGAACATTAAACTGGGTCTAGAATGAATCCCAGAACATTAAACTGGGTCTAGAAGGAATCCCCACTCGTTAAGGTGGGTCTGGAATGAATCCCAGAACATTAAACTGGGTCTAGAAGGAATCCCCACTCATTAAACTGGGTCTAGAATGAATCCCCACTCATTAAACTGGGTCTGGAATGAATCCCAGAACATTAAACTGGGTCTAGAAGGAATCCCAGAACATTAAACTGGGTCTGGAATGAATCCCAGAACATTAAACCGGGTCTAGAAGGAATCCCAGAACATTAAACTGGGTCTGGAATGAATCCCAGAACATTAAACTGGGTCTAGAAGGAATCCCAGAACATTAAACTGGGTCTGGAATGAATCCCAGAACATTAAACTGGGTCTAGAAGGATTCCCCACTCGTTAGGCCGGCCTAGAGCTCCCCAGTCCGGGGTGAGCACTTACACACATGTGGCCCCGCAGCGCCTCGGTGACGCGGAACTGCGAGTCGCACTTGGGACAGACCTTGCGGCCCCCGTCCTGGAAATCCAGGCTGGGAATGGGAGAGGAGCTGCCTGCAGCGGGACAAACACGGATCAGCTCCCACTCCCACAATTCCCACTTCTCCCCTTCCCCACACACTCGTTAATCCCGCAAAAAAACCCAAATTCCCAACTTTTCACAGCCTTTGTCCCACAGAGCCTCCCAAAATTCCCCATTTTTCTCTTTTCTGCCCTTTATCCCAAAAATCATCTTAAACCAACTCTTGCCTCCCAAGAACCCGGAACGCCCCTTAAATCCAAGTTCTGCCTCCCAGCGCCACGGAATTCCCGGGATTCACCTTTCCGGGGCGCGGCCGAGGCCGAGGCCTCGCTGGCGGTGCCGCGCTGGCCAGCGCCGGGGCTGCTGTTGGCCACGGCCAGCGCGGCGGGGCCGTGGGCCAGCGAGGGCACCGTGCCCATCGTGTTCACCAGCTTGGCCACCTCGGGGCCACCGGCACTGCCGCCGCCATCGCCGGGCACGCCCGGGCGCTTCACCGTCACGAAGCTGGCGATGCTCACTGCGGAGGGGAGAGGATTCCATGGAATTCCCAACGGGAATTGGGGTGGGAATTCAGCCACCTCCTCCAGTTCCCTCCTGGAGACTTTACCAAAAATGGTTTGGACAAAAATTCCAGTGAAATCCCAGCCTGGAATTCAACCCCTGCCACTTGTCCTGGATCTTCTACCTTGAGTCTCCCCCAGGGATGGTTTGGACAAAATTCCAATGAAATCCCAGCCTGGAATTCAACTCCCCCCCACTTGTCCTGGATCTTCTACCTTGAGTCTCCCCCAGGGATGGTTTGGGCAAAAATTCCAGTGAAATCCCAGCCTGGAATTAAACTCCCCCCACTTATCCTGGATCTTCTACCTTGAGTCTCCCCCAGGGATGGTTTGGACAAAATTCCAATGAAATCCCAGCCTGGAATTCAACTCCTGCCACCTGTCCTAGATCTTCTACCTTGAGTCTCCCCCAGGGATGGTTTGGACAAAAATTCCAATGAAATCCCAAACTTTGAACCACCTTTTTTACCCAAACTGCCCCAGATTCTCCTCATCTGTGAATGAACTCTGACCCCAAAGTGAACTCGGGGCCAACTCCAGTTGCTGCCCCCTGGCAGGTTCATTTTTCCATGAGAATTCCTGCGGGAATTTGGCCAGGATGGGGAAGGTGGTGACTCACTCTGCTGGGGAGCCTGGGCCTGGGGCACGGTGCTGCGCAGGGTCAGCGTGGCCGGGATGACCGTGGCGAAGGCGTTGGTGGCCGGCCGGCCGGGCCCGGCGCTGCCCGGCCGCACCTGCGCCACCGGCGAGAACACCTGGGGAACGCCAACTGCTGGTTTAACAAACTGGGTACCTGGGGCTTAAAGACAAACAGAGAGCCGTGATCCGACCCCAATCCCCAAAAAATCCAGGAGAAATCTGGGATTTACAGCTTTAATCCAGGGGCAAGTAATCCCAGGTTATGAAACTGTATCTGGAATTAGTCAATCCCAGCTGCTGGTTTAACAAACTGGGTACCTGGGGCTTAAAGACAGAGAGCCGTGATCCGACCCCAATTCCCAAAAAAATCCAGCAGAAATCTGGGATTTACAGCTTTAATCCAGGTGTAAGTAACCCCGAGTTATGAAACTGTATCTGGAATTAGTCAATCCCAACTGCTGGTTTAACAAACTGGGTACCTGGGGTTTAAAGACAAACAGAGAGCCGTGATCCGACCCAAATCCCCAAAAAAATCCAGCAGAATCTTGGGATTTACAGCTTTAATCCAGGTGTAAGTAATCCCAAATTATGAAACTGTATCTGGAATTAGTCAATCCCAGCTGCTGGTTTAACAAACTGGGTACCTGGGGCTTAAAGGCAAACAGAGAGCCGTGATCCGACCCCAATCCCCAAAAAATTCAGGAGAAATTTGGGATTTACAGCTTTAATCCAGGGGCAAGTAATCCCAAATTATGAAACTGTATCTGGAATTAGTCAATCCCAGCTGCTGGTTTAACAAACTGGGTACCTGGGGCTTAAAGACAGAGAGCTGTGATCCGACCCCAATCCCAGGAAATATGGGATTTACAGCTTTAATTGGGATTTACAGCTTTATTTGGGATTTACAGCTTTTCTTTTTATTAATTATGATGATTATTATTAATGATGATCACCTGGCACAAGGGTGATCCAGCCCACCCAGCCCATGGGGTTCTGCACTGGCCACTTGTCATCATCATTATTAATGATGATTAATGATATAATTATAATTAAAATAATTATTAATATTAATATGCAATAATAATAACATTACCTGGCACAAGGGGGAGGGGCTCATGGGGCTCTGCACTGGCCACACCTCACCACCACCACCATTATTAGCATTATTCCCATTACTAGCTATTGCTGAGTGATCATTATTTGGTTAATGAATTAATTACCTGGCACGAGGGTGATGGGCCGGACGGTCTGGCCCTGCTGGACGTTGAGCACGATGCCCACCTGGTTCATGGGGCTCTGCACGGGCCGGACGTTCTGCACCGGGAACCCCTGGAAGCCAAGGGCTGCATCAGCCCCAAAACCACCCCAAAGCAACACAAAACCACCCCAAACCGACCCAAAACCACCCCGAACTGACCCAGAACCACCCCAAAGTGACCCAAAACAACCCCAAACCAACACAA
>NC_071599.1:1499074-1508863 GCF_024509145.1 Vidua macroura | reverse complement strand
CTTTAGGTTCACCTTCCCATCCATAAAAAAAACCCAGGAAAAACTTCATCCTATTAATAATCAGATTTGATTTCTGCTAATTAATCATTAAAAGCCTATAAAATGCTTTATTTTTATCTTTAAATTATGTTTTTTATTATTTTTTTTCCAGCACCTTTGGGAATTGTTCTGGTGGGATTCCCTCCCATCCTCTGCTCACGCTGGGATCAGGTGAATCCCAATAAAATCAGGTTTTTGGGAAGCAGGATCCCATCCCTCCCCAGCTCCCTGGCACATCCCAGCCGCAGGGAATTCCAGGAAAAACCTCAAACACTGGGAATTATCAGAGCAGCCTCGGGGGATTTTTGGGATGGAATCCCAAATCCTGCTGGAGGAGGGAATTCCTGCGCTCCTGAGCATCTCCAAGGACTTTTGGGATCCTGGCTTGGGAGAAAAGGAGGAGTTTTCCCCATTTTTTTCCTGCTTGGATCTGGGCAGGATGAGGGGATGGAGCTGCTCCTGAGGGTGACACTGGAGGGACAGGACAGGGACGGGAAAAACTGGGAAAGGGGGGGGGTGGTGAGCCCAAATCCCTGAGGAGAAGGTCGGGATCCCAATCCCAAATCCCTGAGGAAAGGGATGGGATGGAAATCCCAAATCCCTGAGGAGAAGGTCGGGATCCCCAATCCCACATCCCTGAGGAGAAGGTCGGGATCCCAATCCCACATCCCTGAGGAAAGGGATGGGATGCAAATCCCAAGTCCCTGAGGAAGAGGTCGGGATTCCAATCCCAAATCCTTGAAGAGAAAGGGGAGATCCCTGAGGAAGAGCAGTGGGATGGCAACCCTGGATCTCTCAGGTTGGAACACCAATCCCAAATCCCCGAGGAATGCGGGTGGGACCCCCAATCCCAAATCCCTAAGAAGACTGGGATCCCAAATCCCCGAGGAAGAAGTCTGGGATCCCAATCCCAAATCCCTAAGAAGGGACAGGTGGGACCCCAATCCCCAAATCCCTAAGAAGACTGGGATCCCAAATCCCTAAGAAGTCTGGGACCCCCAATCCCAAATCCCCGGGGAAGAAGACTGGGATCCCAAATCCCCAAGGAAGAAGACTGGGATCCCAATCCCAAATCCCTAAGACTGGGATCCCAAATCCCTAAGAAGACTGGGACCCCCAATCCCAAATCCCCAAGGAAGAAGTGTGGGACCCCATCCCAAACCCCAAGGAAGAAGACTGGGATCCCAATCCCAAATCCCCGAGGAAGACAGGTGGGACCCCAATCCCCAAATCCCCGAGGAAGAAGTGTGGGATCCCCATCCCAAATCCCTAAGAAGACTGGGATCCCAAATCCCTAAGAAGACTGGGATCCCAATCCCAAATCCCCGAGGAAGAAGTGTGGGACCCCCAATCCCAAATCCCTAAGAAAGACAAGTGAGATCCCAATCCCAAACCCCGAGGAAGAAGTGTGGAATCCCAAACCCCGAGGAAGAAGTGTGGGACCCCAATCCCAAACCCCGAGGAAGAAGTCTGGGATCCCAATCCCCAAACCCCCGAGGAACAAGTGTGGGATCCCCATCCCAAATCCCCGAGGAAGAAGTCTGGGATCCCAATCCCAAATCCCTAAGAAGACAAGTGAGATCCCAATCCCAAACCCCGAGGAAGAAGTGTGGGACCCCCAATCCCAAATCTCCGAGGAAGAAGTGTGGGACCCCAATCCCAAATCCCTAAGAAGAAGAGTGGGACCCCAATCCCAAACCCCGAGGAAGAAGTGTGGGACCCCCAATCCCAAACCCCGAGGAAGAAGTGTGGGGACCCCATCCCAAACCCGAGGAAGAAGACTGGGACCCCAATCCCAAACCCCGAGGAAGAAGAGTGGGATCCCCATCCCAAACCCCGAGGAAGAAGAGTGGGATCCCCATCCCAAACCCCTGCGGCCGAGGGCTCCCCCCGCTCCCGGCGCTGGACAGGGGCACTCACTCAGCGAAGCTGAAGCACCAGCAGGCCAAGGATGATGAGGGGGGGTGGTCTCACCCTGCAAACCGCTGAGCCCAGACCCTCCCCTTTTCCTTACCCTCCCCTAAAAAACCGGGAAAAGGCCGTTTCTCCCGAGAACTCCGGGAAAAGCCCCCCCACCACACACAACACACCCTCAGCGTATTGTGGCGGCTAAGAAAGAGAGCGAAAAATAATCCCCGTGCCCAACATGGCCGCCCACCAGCGAGGCAGCGCCGCCCAAAGAGAGGAGGGGGCGCAGCACCGGGAAAGGGGGGACAGGACGGACACGACCGCCCCTTCCTCACCCCGGCGGTGGCGGCCGGGGGGCGAGGGAACCGGGAGGAGACCCCCGGTAGGGGCGGGAGGGGGTGCGCGGAGGGAGCGGCGGCGGGGGCCGCATCACCGCCGCCCCCCCTCCCCTGAGGGCGGCCGCTTCACCGCGCCCCCCGGGCCGTGAGGGCTGCGCGCGGATCCCTCCGCGTCCCTCAGCGCCCGCCCGGGGCCCGGCGGGAGCGGCCGCCGGAGCCGCCGCGGCTCCTCCCCGGCACCCCGAGCCCTCCCTCCTCCTTCTCCTCCTCCTCCTCCTCCTCCTCCTCCTCCCGCCACCGCTTTGTGTACGGCGCGCTCCGGCCCTGCCGCCCCCCCCCCCCTCCTTCATTCCCTCCTTCTCCCCCATTCCCGGGCGGCTCGAGCCGGTTCCAGCGTCACCGCGCCCCCCCCCCCCTCCTTCATTCCCTCCTTCTCCCCCCATTCCCGGGCGGCTCGAGCCGGTTCCAGCGTCACCGATCCCCCCTCCCCGCTCTTCATCGCCCCCCGCCGCCGCTGCCACCCCCGGGGGGGGCCCCGCCGCCTTCATCCCCCCCGCCTTTCCCCGCGCCCCCCGCCTCACCTTCCTCAGCGCTGCCGCCGCTCGCCCCTACGGGGCTCCGCCGCTCTCCGGGCGAGGCGACCCGCAGGGCGCGGGGGCAGGTGGCATGAGCCCCCCCCCCCCCCCCCGCCTCACACTTGGCGGGATGCTGAGGAGGAGGATGAAGACGGTGATGAAGAAGAAGGAATTATCCCTGGCTATGCTCGCCCTCTGTACGTTCTGCCGGGGGGGCGGCTCCGTGCTTGGCGTGCGTGTGGGTTTTCCCCCCCCCCTCCTCCTCTATTTCACCCCTCACGGAAAAGGGGGGGGATAAGAAAAAAAAGGTCGTCGGCCCGGCGGGCTGATACAGGCGCGCGGCGCCCGCAGCCGCACCACACACAACACACACACAAAAAGGGGACCTGGCCGGCGGAGGGATACCGCTGACGTCACTTCCGCCTTCGCGCGGGTGACGTCACGGGGGCCGGACCCTGAGGCGGCTGAGGGAGGGAAGGGGAAGGGCGGGAAAATGGCGCCGCTGGGTCGCGACCCCCCGCGCTCCTCCGGGACCTCCCCTCACGGATCCAGGGGGCTCTGAGGGATGAGGCCTTGGGGAGCGGCGGGAGAAGCGGCCGGCGCTGCCTCCCGGGCTGAGGGGATGCTCCCCGGAGAGCCGCTGCCCCGCCGAGAGCCCCTCAGGGCCGGGCGGGCTGTGAGGAGCGGCACGGCTCAGGGGCTGCTCGCTGGCCAAAATTTCCTCCCTGAGGCCAAAAATGTCCAGCTGAGGGCAAAAAAAAATTCTCCGCCCGAGGTCCAACTTGTCCGGCTTGAAGGTAAAATCTCCCACCTGGCTTTACCTGGATGGGCTTTTGGGGCTCAGCCCTCCCTGACAACGCCAGGTGAGCACAGGGTTGGTCCCAAGGTGCTCCCTGGCCAAAATCGCTCATTGAGGCCAAAAATTGTCCACCTGAGGCAGCCCCGAGAAATGAGGAAAAACAGCCCCAAAAAATGAGGTAAAACAGGCAAAAAATGAGGGTAAAACAGACAAAAAAATGAGGTAAAACAGCCCAAAAATGGGTGAAAACCAGCCTGAAAAATGAGGAAAAACAGCCCCAAAAATGAGGTAAAACAGCCCAAAAATGAGTGAAAACCAGCCTGAAAAATGAGGAAAAACAGCCCCAAAAATGAGGGTAAAACAGCCCCAAAAAATGAGGTAAAACAGCCCAAGAAATGAGGTAAAACAGCCCGAGAAATGAGGTAAAACAGCCCGAAAAAATGAGGTGAAACAGTCCAAAAATGAGTGAGAACCAGCCTGAAAAATGAGGTAAAACAGCCCAAGAAATGAGGTAGAACAGCCCAAGAAATGAGGTAGAACAGCCCAAGAAATGAGGTAGAACAGCCCAAGAAATGAGGTAAAACAGCCAAAACAATGAGTGAAAACCAGCCTGGAAAATGAGGTAAAACAGCCCGAAAAATGAGGTAAAACAGCCAAAAAATGAGTGAAAACCAGCCCGAAAAATGAGGTAAAACAGCCCCAAAAAAGAGAGGTTAAAACAGCCCGAAAAATGAGGTAAAACAGACAAAAAAAAAGAGTGAAAACCAGACTGAAAAAATGATGTAAAACAGCCCCAAAAATGAGGTAAAACAGCCCAAGAAATGAGGTAAAACAGCCCAAAAAAATGAGGTAAAACAGCCCAAAAAATGAGTGAAAACCAGCCTGAAAAATGAGGAAAAACAGCCCGAAAAATGAGGTAAAACAGACAAAAAAAAAAAAAAAAAAAGAGTGAAAACAGCCCAAAAATGAGGTTAAAACAGACAAAAAAAAAGAGTGAAAACCAGCCTGAAAAAGGAGGTAAAAACAGCCCAAAAAAAGAAGTAAAACAGCCCGAAAAATGAGGTAAAACAGCCCAAAAAATTGAGTGAAAACCAGCAAAAATTGGAAATATAAATAAGAATTTAAATATCTTCGATAATAAAGGAACAATCCAAAAATAATCATTAAAATCTCTTTATTCATAGCAGAAAAATCCCTTCTTTTATCCCTGTTTTTCTGCTTTTCCTGGTGGTTCATGGAAAAAAACCACGGGATTTAAAAAAAAAAAAAAAAAAAAGAGACTATTTTGGAAATTCCAAAATAAACATTTAAGGAAGGAGGGAAAACAAGGCAGATTCTTTATAAATTCCTTACTAAGAAAAAAAAAATTTAATAATCGTTAAATTAATAAATTAATTCTCATTAAAATCGGGAATAAAGCAAATTCTCATTTGCTATATTCCCAAATTCCTTCTCCAGAAAAAAAAAAAAAGAGGAAAAAAAAACCAGAAAAATTTGGAATAAAAAGGAGAAAATCAGGGGGAAAAGCAGGAATTCCACGGTTTTGGATTTTTCCCTTTGGAATTTTAAGGTGGAATTTTGTTTTTTTTATGTTTTATTTTGTTTTGTTTGGTTTTTTTTGTTGGTTTTTTTTTTTTTTCCAGGCTCTGGCTCCTCCCCTTGGCTCCTCCTCTCCCAAACTCCTCCCTTTTTCTCTGGATTTCCGACTTTTTTTTTTTTTTTTTTTTTTTTTTCCCGGCTGTTTATCCTTAAAAATCCCACGGAATTCTTGGAATTCCCATTCCCAACCTGATCCAGGATGGGTAAGAGATCCCAAAATCCCCAAAAATCCCCCAAAAAATTCCCCAAAATCCCAGAATTTGCTGCTTTTGGTTTCGGGGGGGATAGGGAGGAGGGGGGGGGGGGTAAAAGTCCAACTTTTCCCTGGATTTAAAAATTGAAATATTCCCTAAAAACCCTAAAAAAACCCTTGAATTCCTTCATTAAAATCCATTTCCACTCGAGTTAATTGGGAATTTTAAATCCCTAAACTTCTAAAAAACGGGGAGAAACTCCTGGGAACAGGAAAAACCCTTGGAAAAATCCTGACATATTCCTTTTTTTTTTTTTTTTAATAAATCCTTGATTTTCAGGATATTTTTCCTGATTTTTTGGGTTTTTTTTCTTTTTGGTTTTTTGGGTTTTTAAATTTTTTTTTTAAACTTGGTTTTTTGTGGTTTTTTTTTTTTGTTTTTTTGTGGGTTTTTTTTGTTTTGTTTTTTTGTTTGTTTGTTTTTTGTTTTTTTTTTTTAACTTGTTTTTTTGGGGGTTTTTTTTTTGTTTTTTTTTTTTAATTTTGTTTAGTTTTTTTGGTGTTTTTTTGTTTTTGTTTTTGTTTGTTTGTTTGTTTGTTGGTTTTGTTTTTTGGAGGCTAAAACCTCGGGGGAAAAAAAAAAATCAGGAATTTTGGGACCAAAACCAACCAAAAATGAGGAATTTTTAGCAGGAATATGTAGCCCAAAAATATCAATATTCTACCCAAAAATATCCTGAATCTCCTGCTTTTTTTTTTTTTTTTTTTTTTTTGTGAGGAATTTTTTTTTGGATCCAAGTTCCTGGAAGTCAATAAAAAACTTTGGGAATTATTGACACATCTGGAAGGACCTGGGAGCTCCAAAAACTTGGGAATTATGGAAGGAAATAAATCCTGGAATGCTCTGAAAAAGGAACTCCCTCGATTTCCTTGGGAATTTGGTTTTGTGGGAGAACATTCCTGAAATTCCTGGATTTTTTTTTTTTTCCCATTGGCTTCTCCGTTGTTTTCATTTGAATTTCAATTTGATTTTTCCCAATTTTAATCTGATTTTACCTCCCTAAAACTTGGAATATTTTGATTTTAAACCCTGGAATTCCAAAGGAATTCCATTTTTTTTTTCTTTGCTAAAATCCCAAATTTATCCCTCCTCATCTGAAACTTTGGGACAACTCAGCGAAAAATTGGGATAAATTCCATTTTTTTTTTTTTTCCTGGAATGAGCAAATCCAAGGCACAAAAATCAGGATAAATTCCAATAATTTTTCCCCTGGAATGAGCAAATCCAAGGCACAAAAATCAGGATAAATTCCAATTTATTTTTCTGGAATGAGCAAATCCAAGGCACAAAAATTTTCCCAGACTCAGGATCCCAGATTCCCCCAGATTTTCCCAGATTCCCCCAGATTTTCCCAGATTCAGGATCCAGATTTTCCCAGATTCCCCCAGATTTTCCCAGATTCAGGAATTGGGAATGGGGAATTCCATGGATTTCAGGCTGGGAAATGGGAAGCAATGGAAGGCCCCAAATTCCCAGGAATTTTTGCGGCCGTTCCGGGAAGTTTGGGATGTGGCAATGTTGGAATTTTCTCCTTTTCCAGCAGAAAAGTGCGGAGTGTGCGGGCCGGGGCTACCCCAGCCCTCTGGAGGCCATGAAAGGCAAGTGCTGGGCCAGCATTCCCAAAATCCTGGAATTGCTTTGGGATCCGAGGGGAGGGAATGCGGGAAAAGCCGGAATTCCCGGGGGGTTGATCCCAAAATGTGGCCGCAGGGCCCCGGGAGCAGCTGCTCTACCTGCCCTGCGTCTACCGGAACACCGGGATCGGCATCCCCGACTTCCTGGCCACCGTGGATGTGGATCCCAAATCCCCCCAGTACTGCCAGGTACGGGGATCTGGGGGAATCTGGGATCCCGAGTCTGGGGAAACCCGGGGGAATCTGGGGGAATCTGGGATCCTGAGTCTGGGAAAACCCGGGGGAATCTGGGATCCTGAGTCTGGGAAAACCCGGGGGAATCTGGGGGAATCTGGGGGAATCTGGGATCCTGAGTCTGGGAAAACCCGGGGGAATCTGGGGGAATCTGGGGGAATCTGGGATCCTGAGTCTGGGAAAACACGGGGGAATCTGGAATCCTGAATCTGGGAAATTCTGGGATCCTGAATTTGGGATATCCTGGGGGAATCTGGGATCCTGAGTCTGGGAAAACCCGGGGGAATCTGGGATCCCGAGTCTGGGAAATTCTGGGATCCTGAATTTGGGATATTCCTGGGGGAATCTGGGATCCTGAGTCTGGGAAAACCCGGGGGAATCTGGGGGAATCTGGGATCCTGAGTCTGGGGAAATATGGGGGAATCTGGGATCCTGAGTCTGGGAAAATCTGGGATCCTAAATCTGGGGGAATCTGGGATCCTAAATCTGGGAAAACCTGGGGGAATCTGGGATCCTGAATCTGGGGGAATCTGGGATCCTAAATCTGGGGGAATCTGGGATCCTGAGTCTGGGATCCTGAGTCTGGGAAAATCTGGGATCCTAAATCTGGGGGAATCTGGGGATCCTAAATCTGGGAAAACCTGGGGGAATCTGGATCCTGAATCTGGGGGAATCTGGGAAGGTCCCAGGGGAATCTGGGATCCTGAATCTGGGAAAATCTGGGAGAATCTGGGAAGATCCCTGGGGAATCTGGGATCCTGAATCTGGGAAAATCTGGGGAATCTGGGATCCTGAATCTGGGAGATCCATAGGGAGTCTGGGATCCTGAATCTGGGAAAATTTGGGATCCTGAATCTGGGAAAATCTGGGGGAATCTGGGAAGATCCCTGGGGAATCTGGGATCTTGAATCTGGGAAAATCTGGGGGAATCTGGGATCCTGAGTCTGGGAAAATCCGGGGGAATCTCGGATCCTGAATCTGGGAGATCCCAGGAGAATCTGGGATCCTGAGTCTGGGAAAATCTGGGAGAATCTGGGAAGATCCCTGGGGAATCTGGGATCCAAAATCTGGGGGAATCTGGGAGATCCAGGGGAATCTGGGATCCTGAATCTGGGGAGAATCTGGGATCCTGAATCTGGGAGAATCTGGAAAGATCCTGGGGGAATCTGGGATCCTGAACCTGGGAAAATCTGGGGGAATCTGGGAAAATCTGGGATCATGAATCTGGGAGAATCTGGAAAGATCCTGGGGAAATCTGGGAAAATCTGGGGGAATCTGGGAAAATCTGGGATCCTGAATCTGGGAAAACCTGTGAGACTCTGGGATCCTGAACCTGGGAAAATCCGGGGGAATCTGGGATCCCGAATCTGAGCAAACCCAGGATCTCCAATCCTCCCCCAGCACTGGCAGCGACTAAAACCCCCGGAATTCCCGGGGAATCCCGGCGCCTGATCCCAGTTTTCCAGGTGATCCATCGCCTGCCCATGCCCAACGTGGTGGGGACGAGCTGCACCACTCGGGCTGGAACGCCTGCAGCAGCTGCTACGGCGATCCAAAAAATCCAGGAATTTCCTGATCCTTCCCAGCCTCATCTCCTCCCGCATCTACATCGTGGACGTGGCCACCGATCCCAGAGCTCCAGACTCCACAAGGTTTGGAATTTCCCCCCTTTTATCCCGCTTTTTTCACACTTATTTCCCCCTTTTTTCATCCTTTTATCCCAATTTAATTCTTTTTTTTCCCTCACTATTCCTTGGTTTTTCTCTGTTTTTTCCCATCTTTTCTCTTTTTCCCCTTTTTTCTCCCCTTTTCCCTTCAAGCATTCTCACAAACCTTTGCCCACAAATCCCCATTTCCCCCTGATTTCCAGGAATTTTCCCATTTTCCCCCATTCCAGCTGGTGGAAGCTGAGGAATTTTCCCCATTTTTCCCATTTTTCCCATTCCAGGTGGTGCAGGCTGAGGAATTTTTCCCCATTTTTCCCCCATTGTTCCCCATTTCCCCATTTTCCCCATTTTTCCCCATTGTTCCCATTTTCCCATTTTTCCCCATTTTCCCCATTTCCCCCATTTTTCCCCATTTTCCCCCATTTCCCCCAATTGTTCCCATTTCCCCCATTTCCCCTATTTCCCATTTTCCCCATTTCCCCCCATTTCCCCCATTCCCCCCATTTTCCCAATTTTCCCCAATTTCCCCCAATTTCCCCATTTTTCCCCATTCCAGATGGGGGAAGCTGAGGAATTTTCCCATTTTTTCTCAATTTCCCCCATTTCCCCCATTTTTCCCATTTTCCCCTATTTTTCCCCATTTTCCCCAATTTCCCCATTTTTCCCCATTGTTCCCATTTCCCAATTTTCCCCATTTCCCCCATTTCCCCCCCATTTTCCCCCATTTTCCCCCCATTTCCCC
>NC_071599.1:1394074-1494074 GCF_024509145.1 Vidua macroura | reverse complement strand
TGGAGTTCCTGAGGTTTTAGGTGGAGTTCCTGAGGTTTTAGGTGGAGTTCCTGGGGTTTTATGTGGAGTTATTGGGGTTTTAGGTGGAATTCCTGGGGTTTTAGGTGGAGTTCATGGGATTTTCTGTGGAATTCTTGATGTTTTCCTGTGGAATTCCTGGGGTTTTAGGTGGAGTTCTTGGGGTTTTCTGTGGAGTTCTTGGGGTTTTCTGTGGAATTCTTGGGGTTTTCCATGGGATTCCTGGTGTTTTCTGTGGAATTCTTGGGGTTTTCCATGGGATTCCTGGGGTTTTCTGTGGAATTCTTGGGGTTTTCCATGGGATTCCTGGTGTTTTCTGTGGAATTATTGGGGTTTTCCATGGAGTTCCTGGGGTTTTCTGTGGAATTCTTGGGGTTTTCCATGGGATTCCTGGGGTTTTCTGTGGAATTCTTGGGGTTTTCCATGGGATTCCTGGGCGCGGGCGCGGTGCCGCTGGAAATCCGCTTCCTGCACCGGCCCAGCGCCGCCCAGGGCTTCGTGGGCTGCGCCCTCAGCGGCCACATCCAGCGCTTCCACAGGAACACGGTCAATTCCCGGGATTTGGGGGAAAAATGCGGGAATTGGGGCTTTTTCCATGGGGTTCCTGAGGTTTTATGTGGAGTTATTGGGGTTTTAGGTGGAGTTCCTGGGGTTTTAGGTGGAGTTATTTGGATTTTCCATGGGATTCCTGGGGTTTTCTGTGGAATTATTGGGGTTTTAGGTGGAGTTCCTGGGGTTTTGCCCAGAGTTCCTGAGGTTTTAGGTGGAATTCATGGAGTTTTAGGTGGAATTCTTGGGGTTTTCCGTGGAGTTCCTGGGGTTTTAGGTCGAGTTATTGCGGTTTTCTGTGGAGTTATTGGGGTTTTAGGTGGAGTTCCCGAGGTTTTAGGTGGAGTTCTTGGTGTTTTCTGTGGAGTTCTTGGGGTTTTCCATGGGATTCCTGGGCGCGGGCGCGGTGCCGCTGGAAATCCGCTTCCTGCACCGGCCCAGCGCCGCCCAGGGCTTCGTGGGCTGCGCCCTCAGCGGCCACATCCAGCGCTTCCACAGGAACACGGTCAATTCCCGGGATTTGGGGGGAAAAATGCGGGAATTGGGGATTTTTATGTGGAGTTATTGGGGTTTTAGGTGGAGTTCCTGGGGTTTCCCATGGAGTTCCTGGGGTTTTAGGTGGAATTCTTGATGTTTTCCTGTGGAATTCCTGGGGTTTTAGGTGGAATTCTTGGGGTTTTAGGTGGAATTCCTGGGGTTTTAGGTGGAGTTATTTGGGTTTTCCATGGGAATCCTGGGCTTTTAGGTGGAGTTCCTGGGGTTTTAGGTGGAATTTCTGGGGTTTTGCCCAGAGTTCCTGAGGTTTTAGGTGGAATTCATGGAGTTTTAGGTGGAATTCTTGGGGTTTTCCGTGGAGTTCCTGGGGTTTTAGGTAGAGTTATTGGGGTTTTCTGTGGAGTTATTGGGGTTTTAGGTGGAGTTCTTGGGGTTTTCCATGGGATTCCTGGGCGTGGGCTCGGTGCCGCTGGAAATCCGCTTCCTGCACCGGCCCAGCGCCGCCCAGGGCTTCGTGGGCTGCGCCCTCAGCGGCCACATCCAGCGCTTCCACAGGAACACGGTCAATTCCCGGGATTTGGGGCTTTTTCCATGGGGTTCCTGAGGTTTTATGTGGAGTTATTGGGGTTTTAGGTGGAGTTATTGGGGTTTTAGGTGGAATTCTTGATGTTTTCCTGTGGAATTCCTGGGGTTTTCTGTGGAATTATTGGGGTTTTAGGTGGAGTTCCTGGGGTTTTAGGTGGAGTTATTTGGGTTTTCCATGGGATTCCTGGGCTTTTAGGTGGAGTTCCTGGGGTTTTAGGTGGAATTTCTGGGGTTTTGCCCAGAGTTCCTGAGGTTTTAGGTGGAATTCTTGGAGTTTTAGGTGGAATTCTTGGGGTTTTCCGTGGAGTTCCTGGGGTTTTAGGTCGAGTTATTGCGGTTTTCTGTGGAGTTATTGGGGTTTTAGGTGGAGTTCCCAAGGTTTTAGGTGGAGTTCTTGGGGTTTTCTGTGGAATTCTTGCGGTTTTCCATGGGGTTCCTGGTGTTTTCTGTGGAGTTCTTGGGGTTTTCCATGGGATTCCTGGGCGCGGGCGCGGTGCCGCTGGAAATCCGCTTCCTGCACCGGCCCAGCGCCGCCCAGGGCTTCGTGGGCTGCGCCCTCAGCGGCCACATCCAGCGCTTCCACAGGAACACGGTCAATTCCCGGGATTTGGGGCTTTTGATGTCCAGTTCTTGGGGTTTTACGTGGAGTTATTGGGGTTTTAGGTGGAGTTCCTGGGGTTTTAGGTGGAGTTCCTGGGGTTTCCCATGGAGTTCCTGGGGTTTTAGGTGGAGTTCCTGGGGTTTTCTGTGGAATTATGGGGGTTTTCCATGGGATTCCTGGGGTTTTCTGTGGAATTATTGGGGTTTTCCATGGAGTTCCTGGGGTTTTAGGTGGAGTTATTTGGGTTTTCCATGGGATTCCTGGGCTTTTAGGTGGAGTTCCTGGGGTTTTAGGTGGAATTTCTGGGGTTTTGCCCAGAGTTCCTGAGGTTTTAGGTGGAATTCTTGGGGTTTTCCGTGGAGTTCCTGGGGTTTTAGGTAGAGTTATTGGGGTTTTAGGTGGAGTTATTGGAGTTTTAGGTGGAATTCTTGGGGTTTTCCGTGGAGTTCCTGGGGTTTTAGGTCGAGTTATTGCGGTTTTCTGTGGAGTTATTGGGGTTTTAGGTGGAGTTCCCGAGGTTTTAGGTGGAGTTCTTGGTGTTTTCTGTGGAGTTCTTGGGGTTTTCCATGGGATTCCTGGGCGCGGGCGCGGTGCCGCTGGAAATCCGCTTCCTGCACCGGCCCAGCGCCGCCCAGGGCTTCGTGGGCTGCGCCCTCAGCGGCCACATCCAGCGCTTCCACAGGAACGCGGTGAATTCCCGGGATTTGGGGGGAAAAATGCGGGAATTGGGGATTTTTATGTGGAGTTATTGGGGTTTTCCATGGAATTATTGGGGTTTTATGTGGAGTTCCTGGGGTTTTCGGTGGAGTTATTGGGGTTTTAGGTGGAGTTCCTGGGGTTTTAGGTGGAATTCTTGATGTTCCTGTGGAATTCTTGGGGTTTTAGGTGGAATTATTGGGGTTTTAGCTGGAGTTATTGGGGTTTTAGGTGGAATTCCTGGGGTTTTAGGTGGAGTTCCTGGGGTTTTAGGTGGAATTCCTGGGGTTTTCCATGGAGTTCCTGGGGTTTAAGTGGAATTCCTGGGGTTTTAGGTGGAATTATTGCGGTTTTCCATGGAGTTCCTGGGGTTTTCCATGGAATTGCTGCTGGGGTTTTATGGGGAATCTCCGAGGTTTTATCGCCGTGGGATTGTCGGATGGGGTGGATATTCCACATATTTTGGGAATTTTGGGAGAATAATTCCATATTTTCCATCGCTCAGGAAGGAAAATGGGAAGCAGAGAAGGTGATTGAGGTGCCCAACAAGAAAGTCCAGGGATGGCTCCTCCCGGAAATGCCAGGTCAGTGGGAGAAATTTGGGAAGAATTTGGGAATTTCCTACGGATCCGGAGCGGATTTTGGTGGAATTCTATCCTTAAATGGCAAAAAATTCCAAATGTTGGGGTTTTGTTTTTGAGGCAGAATTTTGGGATGAGCAAAGGACCCCCGGAGTGGGATCTGCTCCATGATGGGGGTGGGATTTTCCAGGAAAATCCTTGGAATTTGAGGCTGGGTTTGCTCAGGAATGATCCTGGGAATGCTGGAGAGCCTTGGAACAATTCCCGAGGTTGATGTTCCACGGAAATCCTCGGAATTCTCATCTGAATTGGCTCCATCCTTTTCTCCTCTCCATAAAATCCCTGGAATTTGGCTCTGGATTTCCTCAGGAATTCTAAGAATTCCCTCAGGAATAATTCCCGATGTTGATGTTCCTCCAAACTCCCTCCCAATCCCATTTTTTGGCGTTTCCACGTGGGAACTTGGCGGGGGGGGTTTTTTTGGGGATTTTCTTTGCTCCCATTCCCTGATTTTCCTCTGGAATTCCCTCGGGAAGGGCTGATCACGGATATCCTGATTTCCCTGGACGACAGATTCCTGTATTTCAGCAACTGGCTCCACGGGGACGTGCGGCAGTACGACATCTCCGATCCCAAAAATCCCAAACTGGTGGGGCAGGTGAGGGAACAATTCCCAAGAAACCAAATTCCCACGGTTTTGAAGGGATTCATTCCCATTTTCCATGGATTTTTTTTTTTTTTTTCCCCATGGTTTTCCAGGTTTTTCTGGGAGGCAGCATCTCCAAAGGGGGAGCTGTGACCGTGCTGGAAGATCAGGAATTGCAGGATCAGCCGGAGCCGTGCGTGATCCAGGTGAAGATTCCCAAACTTTTTTCCCCCCCTGATTCTTCCCAGATTTTTTGGAAATTCCCAACATCCAAAAATCCCTCCTGTGGTTGTTCCCACCTGGATTTTTTTCATCCCTGAAATCCCAATTTTCCCCTCAGGGAAGAAAAAAAATTGTGGAATTATGAAATTTAGGGAAATATTCCCGGATTTCCCACTTCAACTACGAATTGTTGGTTTTTCCATGGAAAATTCTGGGATGGGGAATAAAAAAATCTCTTGGACACCCCCCAGGGGTGAGGAAATTCTGGAATTTTCACCCCTGGAATTCTTGGAAAATCTTTTGGGGAGAGGTGAGGATGGGACGAAAAGAAGTAGAAAAGGGAATTCCTGCCAAAAATTGGGGAAAAAAACTTGGATTTGATGATTCCCACGGGGTTTTCCCAACCTTAAATAACTCCAGAATCCTCTAAAAAAAAAATTCCTGGAAAATTCCAAAGTCTCCATCCTTTATTCCCTGGCTCGTCTCCAAGCGCTGCAGTGCGGCAGGAACGCCCAAAAGCGAGCGGTTCCCATTCCCAAACATTCCCAAACATTCCCGGAATTCCCGGTGCTCACAGCCAGATGTGGGAGGTGCAGTTCCCATTCCCAAACATTCCCAAACATTCCCAAACATTCCCAAACATTCCCGGAATTCCTGTGGGATCACAGCCAGGTGTCAGAGGTTGCTGTTCCCATTTCCCAACATTCCCAAACATTCCCAAACATTCCCGGAATTCCGGGCTCACAGCCGGGTGTCAGAGGTGCAGTTCCCATTCCCAAACATTCCCAAACATTCCCGGAATTCCAGTGGGATCACAGCCAGATGTCAGAGTTGCAGTTCCCTTTCCCAATTATTCCCAAACATTCCCAGAATTCCCAAACATTTCCGGAATTCCAGTCTCACAGCCAGGTGTCAGAGGTTGCTGTTCCCATTCCCAAATATTCCCAAACATTCCCAACCATTCCCAAACATTCCCAGTTATTCCCAATTATTCCCAGAATTCCAGGCTCACAGCTGGGTGTCAGAGGTGCAGTTCCCATTCCCAAACATTCCCAAACATTCCCAAACATTCCCGGGATTCCCGGAGTTCCGTGCTCACTGCGGTTTCTCCGGCTGCAGGGGAAGCGGATCCAGGGGGGGCCGCAGATGCTGCAGCTGAGCCTGGACGGGCGGCGCCTCTACGTCAGCACCTCGCTGTTCAGCGCCTGGGACCGGCAGTTCTACCCCGACATGGTGGCGTCAGTATTGATCATTGGTTATTGATTATCGGTTATCGGCTATTGATCATTGGTTATTGAGCATTGGTTATTGGTTATCGGTTATTGGTTATTGGTCATTGGTTTGGTCAGCACCTCGCTGTTCAGCGCCTGGGACCGGCAGTTCTACCCCGACATGGTGGCGTGAGTATTGATTATTGGTTATTGATTATTGATTATCAGTTATTGGTTATTGGTCATTGGTCATTGGTCATTGGCTATTGGTTATTGGTCATTGGTTTGGTCAGCACCTCGCTGTTCAGCGCCTGGGACCGGCAGTTCTACCCCGACATGGTGGCGTCAGTATTGATTATCGGTTATTGATTATCGGTTATTGGTTATCGGTTATTGGTTATTGGTCATTGGTTATTGGCTATTGGTTATTGGTCATTGGTTTGGTCAGCACCTCGCTGTTCAGCGCCTGGGACCGGCAGTTCTACCCCGACATGGTGGCGTCAGTATTGATCAGTTATCGGTTATTGATTATCAGTTATCGGTTATTGATTATCGGTTATTGGTCATTGGCTATTGGTTATCAGTTATTGGTTATTGGTCATTGGTTTGGTCAGCACCTCGCTCTTCAGCGCCTGGGACCGGCACCTCTACCCTGGCCTCGTGGCGTGAGTATTGATCGGTTATTGATTATTGGTTATTGGTTATCAGTTATTGGTTGTTGGTTATTGGCTATTGGTTATTGGTTATTGATCATTGGTTATTGGTTATTGGTTATTGATCATTGGTTATTGGTTATTGATTTGGTTAACGCCTCGCTCTTCAGTGCCTGGGACCGGCAGTTCCACCCTGGGCTGGTGGCGTGAGTATTGATCATTGGTTATTGATTATTGGTTATTGGTTATTGATCTGATTATATTGATTATTGACTGGCACTTCGACCCCAGCCTGATCGTGTGAGTATTGATTATTGGTTATTGGTTATTGATCTGATGATATTGGTTATTGACCAGCTGTTCTACCCCAGCCCGATCACGTGAGTATTGATCGCTGGTTATTGGTTATTGATCACCCAGCTGGTTATTGGTTATTGATCTGATGATATTGATTATTGACCAGCTGTTCTACCCCGGCCCGATCACGTGAGTATTGATTATTGGTTATTGGTTATTGATCTGATGATATTGGTTATTGACCAGCTGTTCTACTCTGGCCCGATCACGTGAGTATTGATTATTGGTTATTGGTTATTGATCTGATGATATTGATTATTGACCAGCTGTTCTACCCCGGCCCGATCACGTGAGTATTGATTATTGGTTATTGGTTATTGATCTGATGATATTGGTTATTGACCAGCTGTTCTACTCTGGCCCGATCACGTGAGTATTGATCAGGGTTGGTTATCATTGGTTACCGGTTATTATTGATTGCTCGTTATTAATTGGTCTTTAATTGGTGATCAATCGATAATTCAATGGTTGTTAGTTGACTGTTAAATGGTAATTAATTGATTATTAATTATTGCAATATTGTCATTGTTGCACTATTAATGGCTGTAATTAGTTTTTAATGCTGTTAATTGGTTACCAATGGGTGATTAATTCCGTTGTGATGGCACCAGCCGAGCCCTTCCCAGCGGGAATTCCCGAATTCCCGATCCCGACTTTCCCTTTCCAGGGAGGGCTCGGTGCTGCTGCAGCTGGACGTGGACACGGAGCGGGGCGGCCTGGCCCCGAATCCCAAATTCCTGCTGGATTTCGGGAAGGAGCCGGGCGGGCCCTGCCTGGCGCACGAGGTGCGCTACCCGGGGGGGGACTGCACCTCCGACATCTGGCTGTGATCCCACGGGAATTCCGGGAATTCCGGGAATGGGGACTGCACCTCCGACATCTGGCTGTGATCCCACGGGAATTCCGGGAATTCCGGGAATGTTTGGGAATGGGGACTGCACCTCCGACATCTGGCTGTGAGCCCACGGGAATTCCGGGAATTCCGGGAATGGGGACTGCACCTCCGACATCTGGCTGTGAGCCCACGGGAATTCCGGGAATTCCGGGAATGTTTGGGAATGGGGACTGCACCTCCGACATCTGGCTGTGAGCCCACGGGAATTCCGGGAATTCCGGGAATGTTTGGGAATGTCTGGGAATGGGGACTGCACCTCCGACATCTGGCTGTGAGCACCGGGAATTCTGGGAATTCTGGGAATGTTTGGGAATAATTGGGAATGTTTGGGAATGGGGACTGCACCTCCGACATCTGGCTGTGATCCCACGGGAACTCCGGGAATTCCGGGAATGTTTGGGAATGATTGGGAATGGGGACTGCACCTCCGACATCTGGCTGTGATCCCACGGGAATTCCGGGAATTCCGGGAATGTTTGGGAATGTTTGGGAATAATTGGGAATGTTTGGGAATGGGGACTGCACCTCCGACATCTGGCTGTGATCCCACGGGAATTCCGGGAATTCCGGGAATGTTTGGGAATGTTTGGGAATAATTGGGAATGTTTGGGAATGGGGACTGCACCTCCGACATCTGGCTGTGAGCCCACGGGAATTCCGGGAATGTTTGGGAATGTTTGGGAATGGGGACTGCACCTCCGACATCTGGCTGTGATCCCACGGGAATTCCGGGAATTCCGGGAATGTTTGGGAATGTTTGGGAATAATTGGGAATGTTTGGGAATGGGGACTGCACCTCCGACATCTGGCTGTGATCCCACGGGAATTCCGGGAATTCCGGGAATGTTTGGGATTGGGAACTGCACCTCCAACATCTGGCTGTGAAAACCGGGAATTCCGGGAATCACGGGAATGTTTGGGAATAATTGGGAATGGGGAACTGCACCTCCGACATCTGGCTGTGATCCCACGGGAATTCTGGGAATTCCCGGAATGTTTGGGAATTCCGGGAATGTTTGGGAATGGGGACTGCACCTCTGACATCTGGCTGTGAGCCCATGGGAATGTTTGGGAATTCTGGGAATTCCGGGAATGTTTGGGAATGTTTGGGAATGTTTGGGAATGTTTGGGAATGGGGACTGCACCTCCAACATCTGCCGCTGATCCCAGGAAATTCAGGATTTTTCCCATTTTTTGCCCATCCTTTCCTCTCTCCATCATTTTCCCAGGGAATTTTGGGTGCCTGGGGTTTCATCTGCTTCCCAAAATTCCCGTTCCGGATCATCCTCTCCTAAAAATCACCTCTGATATTTCTAATCAAAAATCCCAATAAAATTCTCCTTCCAGCAGTTGAAATTCCATTTCTTTTTTTTTTTTTTTTTTAAGGATTATTGGGCATTTTGGGGCTGGGGCAATTCCAGGGATGGGGAATCCATGGAAAAACCCGGGCCAGGGAAGGATTTATCCCAAATATCCCACTTTATTTCTGGGCAAGACCTTTTCCAGGAGCCCCCAGGGATGAAAAACGGGGCGGGGAGGGGGAATAGAGGAAAAAAAATAAAATAAAAGGGATAAAAAGGGATGAAATGGGGATAAAACAGGGATAAAATCCACACCTGGAAGCAAACCCCCGGGAAAAGAACCAGCGCCGGGAATTTCTCCCAGACACTTCCAGCAGTCCCCGCCCGGCCCGGCCCGGCCCCGCTGCCGCCCTCAGCCCCCGCCGCGATTTGATTGTCCCGGCATTTCTCCGGGAATGAGCCTCGGGAAGCTGCGGCTGATGCAGGGAACGACTTTATTGATTGCAGGGAAAGCAGAGCCGGGCGGAGCAGCGCGGGGACGGGGACAGAGGGACAGAGGGACAGGGGGACAGAGGGACAGGGGGACAGAGGGACAGAGAGGGGATGGGGACAGTGACAGGGACAGAGGGACAGAGGGACAGAGAGACAGGGGAACAGGGAGGGGATGGGGACAGGGGAACAAGGACAGGAACAGGGACAGGGATGGGGACAGGGACAGAGGGACAGGGACAGGGACAGAGGGACAGGGACAGAGGGACAGGGACAGAGGGACAGGGAGGGCCGGGAATGGCCCGGGGGAGCCCAAATGCTGAAATCCCCCGGCGCACCGCACAGCCGGAATCCCGCAGGGGATCCCAAAGCCCAGAATCACCCAGGGGACACCGAACCCGTCACCCGGGGCACCCCAAAGGCCGAACCCCCCCGGGAGCCCCGGTCCCGCCGCCGGCGCCCTTTGCCCGGGGCGGCGCTGCCGGGGGGGGACAGCGGCGCTGCCGGGGGGGGACAGCGGCGCTGCCGGGGTCCCTCAGGGCAGGGTCACGGATTTGGAGTCGCCGCCGGGGAAGCGAATCTCGTGCGCCAAGCACGGCCCGTTCGGCTCCTTGCCGAAATCCACCAGGAAGTTCTTGTTCACGGCCAGGCCGCCCCGCTCCGTGTCCACGTCCAGCTGCAGCATCACCGAGCCCTCCCTGCGCGGGGACAGCGGCGGCTCGTGGCGACGGCGACCCCCGGGGCCGCCCGGAGCCCGCCCGGAGCCGCTCCGGACGGCGCCGAGGCAGCGCCCGGGCCCGGGGCCGGCGGGAGGGGCTCGGGGCCGCCTTCGGCTCCCGCGTCCCGAAGCGCGGGCACGAACCCACGGGCGGGAGGGGCTCGGCGCCGCTTTCCCCTCCCCAACTCCCCCTGGGCCGGGCCGGACCCCCTTGGGCCGAGCTCAGCCCGGGCTCCGCTCGAGCCCGAGCGCGCCGGGAGCGGCTCCGGGGCAGCCCCGAGGGGGTCGCGGCCCCTTCCCCACGCCCGCCCGGGCCCGGGCAGCCTTTGGCAGCCGGGAGCGGCTCACTTGATCAGGCTGGGGTAGAACTGCCGGTCCCAGGTGCTGTACAAGGAGTTGGTCACGTAGAGCCGCTTCCCGTCCAGGCTCAGCTGCAGCGAGGCGGGGCCGCCGTACACGCGCTTGCACTGGGACACACGGACTGGGCTTACTGGGGGCACTGGGGGCACTGGGACACACGGACTGGGGCACTGGGGGCACTGGGACACACGGACTGGGGCACTGGGGGCACTGGGGGCACTGGGACACACGGACTGGGCTTACTGGGGGCACTGGGACACGCGGACTGGGCTAACTGGGGGCACTGGGACACACGGACTGGGCTTACTGGGGGCACTGGGACACACGGACTGGGGGCACTGGGGGCACTGGGACACACGGACTGGGGCATCGGGGGCACTGGGACACACGGACTGGGCTTACTGGGGGCACTGGGGGCACTGGGACACGCGGACTGGGGCACTGGGGGCACTGGGGGCACTGGGGGCACTGGGACACACGGACTGGGCTTACTGGGGGCACTGGGACACGCGGACTGGGGCACTGGGGGCACTGGGGGCACTGGGGGCACTGGGACACACGGACTGGGCTTACTGGGGGCACTGGGACACGCGGACTGGGGCACTGGGGGCACTGGGACACACGGACTGGGGCACTGGGGGCACTGGGACACACGGACTGGGCTTACTGGGGGCACTGGGACAAAAGGATTGGGGGCAGTGGGGGTACTGGGACACACGGACTGGGGCACTGGGGGTACTGGGGGCACTGGGGGCATTGGGGCTGGATACCAGCAGGGGCAGTGAAAGCCGGCTCAGGCTCACCCACGCTCAGGTGAGCACACACTCACAGCCACACTCAGGTGAGCACACACTCAGAACCACACTCAGGTGAGCACACACTCACCCTCACCCTCAGGTGAGCACACACTCACCCTCAGCCTCAGGCTCACCCCAGGCACGCTCAGGTGAGCGCACACTCACCCCCACGCTCAGGTGAGCACACACTCACAGCCACACTCGGGTGAGCACACACTCACACTCACGCTCAGGTGAGCGCACACTCACAGCCACACTCGGGTGAGCACACACTCACACTCACGCTCAGGTGAGCGCACGCTCACCCTCACGCTCAGGCTCCCCCCGGTCCCGCCCGGCTGCCCCGGCCCTGCCGCCCGCTCACCTTGACCACCAGCGGCTCGGGCTGGCACTTGAGCTCCTCGTCCCTGCACACGCTCACGGGGCCCCCTCGCAGGATGCTGCCCCCCACGAACACCTGCAAGGGCCGCGCTGGCACACGAGCGTTCCCCGGCCGCGGCCCCGCCGGCCCCGCTCGGCCCCCCGGGCCCGGCGCTGCCCCTCACCTGCCCCACCAGCCGGGGCTTGCAGTTCCTGGCCAGCTCGTACTGCCGGATGTCCCCGTGCAGCCAATTGCTCACGTACAGGAACCGGTCGTCCGGGCTGATGACGAGGTCGGCGATGAAGGCTGCGGGCAGAGCGGGGGCTCAGGGCCGCGGCCAGCACCGCGGCAGCGCGCACGGGCCTGGGCTGCGCCGCCCTTTGGGCTCGGTCACCATTCGGGGCCACCCAGCCGGGCTCCGGGGCCACCCAGCCGGGCTCCGGGGCCACCCAGCCGGCTGTGCCCGCCTGCAGAAGTCGCCCAGGGAACAGGAATGCCAGCCCCGAGGGCACACCAACCTGGCATCTTGGGCATGATCCAGCCCGACACGTCCTTGGCCGGGATCCGGATCACCTCCTCCACGGCCCAGTTGTCTCTCTGCACAGGGACACCGAGCCCGGCTGAGCCCCGCGCTGCCCCCGGCCCGAGCCGAGCCGAGCCGGGCACAACGGGCTCATCCCCGCGCTGCCCCGCAAGCCCCGCATCCGGACCCTCCCTGTCCCCGCTCCTCCTCCTCCTCCTCCTCCTCCTCCTCCTCCCCGCCGGCCCCGTCCCGGCCGGCTCCCCCGCAGCCCCGGGGCCGCTGCCGGCGCTCGCACTCGCCTCGCAGGATTTGTAGAGGCGGAAGATGGCCCCGCTCAGGGCGCAGCCCACGTAGGCCTCGGCGGCCTCGGGGCTGTGCAGGAAGCGCACGTTCAGCGGCAGAGAATCCTCGCCCAGGTCGAAGCACTGCGTGAGGCTGCGGCACGACAAGTTCCACACGTTCAGGCGGCGGCCGAAGACCCCTGCGGGACACCGGGGCAAAGGCTCGGGGCCGGCCGGGGACAGGGATCGCTCCCCGGAGGGCTCCGGGGGCAGCGGCACGGAAAGGGCAGCAGCTGGGGAGGGGAAACTGGGAGATGCAGGATTTGGGGAGAGCACAGAGAAATGCGGGATTTGGGGAGAGCACAGAGAGAAATGCAGGATTTGGGGAGAGCACAGAGAAATGCAGGATTTGGGGAGAACACAAAGAAATGCAGGATTTGGGGAGAGCACAGAGAAATGCAGGATTTGGGGAGAGCACAGAGAAATGCAGGATTTGGGGAGAACACAAAGAAATGCAGGATTTGGGGAGAGCACAGAGAAATACAGAATTTGGGGAGAGCACAGAGAAATGCAGGATTTGGGGAGAGCACAGAGAATTGCAGGATTTGGGGAGAACAGAGAGAAATGCAGGATTTGGGGAGAGCACAAAGAATTGCAGGATTTGGGGAGAAAACAGAGAGAATTGCAGGATTTGGGGAGAGCACAGAGAGAATTGCAGGATTTGGGGTGAGAACAGAGGGAATTGCAGGATTTGGGGTGAGAACACAGAGGGAATTGCAGGATTTGGGGTGAGAACAGAGGGAATTGCGGGATTTGGGGTGAGAACAGAGGGAATTGCAGGATTTGGGGAGAACAGAGGGAATTGCAGGATTTGGGAGCAGCCCGGCCCAGCCCGCCCTGGGTTCCAGCCCTGCCCATCCTCAGCCCGAGCCTGGCACCGGCTCTGGGGCACAACTCGGCCGCTCCGGGGCACCGAGCCCTGCCAGCCCCGCGCTCTGCCCTGCCCTCGGTGCCACCCGCGTGTCCCCACCTTTCTTGAGGTCATCGGGGTTGAAGCCACGCCCGGCCACTTTGGGGACCGGCCCGGCCGAGCTGACCAGGACGTTGTGCTGGGCCTTGTACCAGAAGTCGCAGCCGGTCGGGGGAGTCTCACACTCGTTCTCCCAGTTGCCCTTCAGGTCGTAGCTCTCTCCGTCCAGCACCAGGAAACCGCCTGGGACACACGAGGGACGCGGCGGTGACAAAGCCAGGCTCCCGTGTTCCCAGCGGGAAGCCCGGGATGGGAGTTCGGGCAGGGAAATGGCAACTGGGGCAGGGGAATGGCAATTGGGGCAGGGGAATGGCAATTCAGGCAGGGAAATGGCAACTGGGGCAGGGAAATGGCAATTGGGGCAGGGAATGGCAATTGGGGCAGGGGAATGGCAACTGGGGCAGGGAATGGCAATTCAGGCAGGGAAATGGCAATTGGGGCAGGGAATGGCAATTCTGGCAGGCAAAACTCACCTTTGCCGTTGCCAGCGGGGTCGCCCATGTTGGCGATCAGGACATCCCCGTTGGGCAGGGGGTGGGTGGCAGCCAGGTAGCCCTTGTTGCACTTCCAGAACACATCCACGGGCTCGATCATCTGCAAAAATCAGCGCAAATGTCAGCATCCGCCTGCCCGGCGCCTTCCCCGGCATCGCAGACTCCATCCCTTCCTTCCATCCATCCATCATCCATCCATCCATCCATCCATCCATCCATCCATCATCCATCCATCCATCATCCATCATCCATCCATCCATCCATCCTTCCATCCATCCATCCACCCATCCATCCATCCATCATCCATCATCCATCCATCATCCATCCATCATCCATCATCCATCATCCATCATCCATCCATCCATCCATCCATCCACCCATCCAATCCCTTCCATCCATCCCTCCATCATCCATCCATCCACCCTTCCATCCCTCCCTCCCTCCCTCCCTCGCGGTTGCCCCCGCCGTTCCCCCTCCGTCCCTCGCTGCCGCCCCGGGCTGGCCCCGGCCGTACCTTGCAGATCCGAGGCGCCCGGCACTGGGAGCCCACATCCACCACGTAGATGCGGGAGGAGATGAGGCAGGGCAGGACCAGCTTGGTCCTTTTGGCCGCGGCGCCGCTGTCGAAGCAGCCGCAGGCGGGGCCCCAGCCCGCGCAGTGCAGCTCGTCCTTGAGGTTGGGCATGGGCAGCCGGTGGATCACCTGGGCACGGCCAAGGCAGCTCAGGCCGGGCCGAGCCGGGACTGCCCCGCGGGGAGCGGCCCCGGGCTTTGGGGGGCTCTGGAGAGGGGCTGGGAGCGGCCCCGGGCTTTGGGGGGCTCTGGAGAGGGGCTGGGAGCGGCCCCGGGCTTTGGGGGGCTCTGGAGAGGGGCTGGGAGCCGCCCCGGGCTTTGGGGGGCTCTGGAGAGGGGCTGGGAGCGGCCCCGGGATCAGAGGGGACCTGGAAAAGGTTTTCCTCGCTTTTTTTCCCGGGCACAAAGAGCTCCCCGGGCGGCCCCGCGGGGCTCGGGGAGCGCGGCCCCGGCCCCGATCCCGCCCCCCGGGGCCCGGCGTGCCGGTACCTGGCCGTAGTGGCAGGAGCGCGGGTTGAGGTCCACGGTGGCCAGGAAATCGGGCTGGTCGATGCAGGTGGACCTGTAGGTGCAGGTCACGTAGGCGACCTCCTCCCTCGGGGCTGGCGACACAAAAGCGCGCTCAGACCACGCCGGGAAGCCCCAGACGGGACGGGGAAAGCTCCGGGCAGCTCTCACAAGTGACCGCCGGCGCTTTCGGGGGGCTGCGATTCCCCCCAGCTCCCCCCGGGCAGCCCTGGGGCCGCTCCTGACCCGGCAGCGACCAGGAGGAATCTCCGGCACTCCTGGCAAAGGCGCTCGGCACGGGGCTCAGGGGGACCCCAAAAAGCCCAAATCCCGATCCCAGCCCAGCCCCGTGGCCAGCACTCGCCTTTCAGCACGTCGGGACACGACGGGTACTCGTAGCACGGAGCTCTGCACCTGTCTGGGGAGCAGAGGGGACGCCGTGAGCCCGGCCCGGGCCCCGCGCCCCGGTCCCGTTCCAGAGGGTCCCTCCCACCCCAGCGACCCCCGGCGCCACCCTCGGGGCCACCCCGGCCCTCCCTGGGGACCCGTGGCGAGCGCTCGGCGTGGCGCTGCCACCTCCCGGCTGCGGGAGAGGGACCCTGGGGACAGCGCGGGGCCGAGCCCTGCTGGGGACACCTGAGCCCGCGGGGACCCCTCCCCACCGCGGGGACGGGACCGAGCACGGCCGGGACGGGGACAGAGCTGTCACCTGAGCCTGTATCGGGACAGGACAGAGCTGTCACCCGGAGCCGGGACAGGACGGGGACAGAGCTGTCACCCTGAGCCGGGACAGGACGGGGACAGAGCTGTCACCGTGACCCGGGACAGGACGGGGACAGAGCTGTCACCCTGAGCCTGTATCGGGACAGAGCTGTCACCTGAGCCTGTATCGGGACAGGACAGAGCTGTCACCCGGAGCCGGGACAGGACGGGGACAGAGCTGTCACCCTGAGCCGGGACAGGACGGGGACAGAGCTGTCACCCTGAGCCGGGACAGGACGGGGACAGAGCTGTCACCCTGAGCCTGTATCGGGACAGGACAGAGCTGTCACCGTGAGCCGGGACAGGACGGGGACAGAGCTGTCACCCTGAGCCGGGACAGGATCGGGACAGAACTGTCACCGTGAACCGGGACAGGACGGGGACAGAGCTGTCACCGTGAGCCTGTATCGGGACAGAGCTGTCACCGTGATCCGGGACAGGATCGGGACAGAGCTGTCACCTGAGCCTGTATCGGGACAGAGCTGTCACCGTGAGCCGGGACAGAGCTATCACCGTGAGCCTGTATCGGGACAGAGCTGTCACCGTGAGCCGGGACAGGATCGGGACAGAGCTGTCACTCGGAGCCGGGACACGCTGGAAGCTCCAGCACGGCCAATCCCTCTGCACCCCGGGTCCCAGGGCAGGGCACGGCCCCCGGCCCCCCGGAGCCCCCCAAGGCCCCGCAGAAGCTCCGGGAGCAGCGGCCCCGCGGGCAGAGCTCGGCCGCAGCCCCCTCCTCGTGCCCGGGGCACAAAGGCAGCTGTGCCCAGCTGTGCCCAGCTGTGCCCGGGCCATCCCCGCAGCCCCCGGGAGGCCGCGGGGGTCCCTTACCCATGGCTGCAGCTTTGGGGGTCGCGGTGCCGGCGGCGGAGGAGCTGGAGCTGAGGGGCAGCTGCTGCTGTCTCGGGGCTTGAGCGGCTGTGCCGTGCCCTGGCTGCTGCCGGGGGCCTTTTATCCCCGCACGAGGGTGGGGGGAGCGGGGCCAAGCCCAGGGAGGGGCTGCCCAGCGCTTGGGAGGTGCCAGCCCGGCGCTGCGGCTTCTTTCCTCCTCCCCGCCGCCAATCTGGGCCCAAATCTGCTGCTCCCTGCAGCTCCCCAAGCCTCAAACCCCGCCGGCCCCGGCTGATCCCGGCCTCGCTCCGCACGGAACGGCTGCAACGCACCCGCAGCGGCCTCCGCCGAGCCGGGCCCCTGCCCGGGCACCCCCAAACCCGCTCCTGCTCCTGCTCCTGCCAGGGCCATCCCCATCCCAGGGCTCAGCCGGGGGCTCCCGGGCATCCCGCGGTGGTCCCGCAGCCTCCCGGAGCGGGCTCTGCCCAGGCGCTGGAGTTTGGCAGCTCGGGGACACCGGGATGAGCTCGGGGAGCCGCTCAGGGCATCCCCAGGAACGGGGACAGACCCAGGCACTGGAGTTTGGCAGCTCAGCCTGGAGGAGATCCCGGGGCAATTTCGGGTCTGCCGGGAGGGATTTGGGATCTGACCCCAGGAACAGGGCCACGACAAGAGTGAACGGCCTCACGCTCTGCCAGGGGAGGCTCAGGGTGGGAAATCTGGGGAAATTCTTCCTGGAAACGGGAAAATGCCTCTCCCTGCCCGGGGAGATTTGGAGCGCTCGCCCCTGTTTAATTCCCGGACGTTTGTTTGGGGATCAGGGCGGGATTGCTCCCATCTTGGACTCGATGATCCTGGGGGGGATTTTCCAGCCTCAAAAATCCTGGAATTCTCTGAAAGGTCCCTTTAATATCTGTGAGATTTCCGAACCCAAATAATCCTGGAATTCTCTGGGAGAATTTAACACTCAGCGCCATTTCCAATCATCAAACCCAGTTCCTAATTCCCCCCCCCCAAGATGAGCGAATCCCACAGAAACCACAGCAAATGAACGTTTGGGAGAGCTCGAAATTCCCGTGCTGAGCCTGGCCGGGAGGACACAAAGCTGCGGCTGATAAGATAAGGCTGCTGATAAGAGATGCGATTATTTCCTGCCCCTCCCTGCGCCCAGATGAGCTGGGCTGGTTCTCCCTGTGCTCATTGCGGCTTTTCCATGACCACAGGTGGGGGCAGCGTCCCCCCAGCCCGGTTCGGGAAGTTTCCCGGCTTCTGCTGCTCATCCCCACTTCCCACAATCCAGGGAAAAATCAGATTTCTCCCGCTCCTGACACTGCAGATCGCGTTTATCTCCCCCGATGTGGAAGGGATTCACCTGGGATCTGTCCCGCCCATTCCTAAAAGCCTCTGGAGCTGGACATTCCTGCCCCGTGGAGGGAGGAAAGGCCACCCCGAGCCTTTCAAGTCCCTCATTCCAAGCGGATCCAGAGGAGCGAGAGACGCCCTGGAATTATCTCGGGTTTTGGCGGCTCCTCGGGGGCTGCTCGCCCAAAAAACTTCAAAGCGTTGGGAATTTTGGGATCCGGCCCAGGGCAGCGGCTCCTCCCCGCCGGCTTTTCCTGTTGGTTCGGGGGGTCCGGGTGTTCCCTGGAACAATCCCGATCCCGAGGGAATTCGGGGCTCGGCTCCCCGCGTGTCCCCCTCGGCAGGGACGGGGACAAATCTCCTCCCACGGTCCCGTTCCCAGTCGGGGCCCTCCCGGTGTCTGGGGATGTGGCACCGAGGAAGAGGAGCTCGCGGCTTCCCCCGAGTGTGATTTTCCCCTGTTTTTTTTCCGGTGGTGGAGCGGGGAACAAACTCCCGAGCTCATCCGTTGTCACCTGCCTTCCACTGAGCGTGGAACTTCGGGTTTTGTCACACTTCCAGGTGAACTCGGGAGCCAGCTCCCCAAAAATCACCCTTTTCCCACCGAACCATCAGAAAATCTGGGAATTCTTGGCTTGGGAGGGAATTCAAGCTCAAGGCTGTCTCCCTGTTTGGTGCCCGCGCAGCCCCGGGAGCGGCTCCTGGATGGAATTCCAGGCGCGGAGCAGCCCGGGGAGGAATGACCGCTGGGACTGGGGGCTCGCTCCATGAACGGAAACGTTTTCCCAAAGTCTGCCGGTGCTCGGTGCCCGGCTGAGGGGTCGGGACGAGTCGGGAGGGTGGAGAGCGCAGGAAATCGGGATTTAGGAACGGGAAGTGCTGAAGGAGCCCCGGCCCCGCTGGGGCAGCCGCGGGGGCTCGGGGCAGGGCTCGGGGGAGGCCGAAGCCCCGCCGGGGAGCTGCGGGCGGCTGGAGCCGCTGCCGGAGCCGGGAACTCTCCGAGCTGGCGGCGGAGCCGCGGGCTCGTCCCGGTGCGTCGCTCCCCGCATTCCCAAATCCCGGCGTGTCCTTCCCGGGGGGCCGGAGGAGCCGGTGGCGAGCGGGCAAGGAGTGGCCAGCGGGGCGTGGGCAGTGGCCGGAGGGTGCCGGGGCTTGTCCTGCGGCCGCGGGAGCTGCGCTGAGCCTGCGCTTATCTCGCCCTTATCAGCGCCGTGGGGACACGCGAGCGCCGAGCGGGGACAGGGAGGGACACGGCGACGTCAGCACGGGAAGCCACCGGGAGCAGCGCGGCTCCTTAATGAGGGGCGGGCTAATGATCTGGCTAATGAGGGGAGGGCTAATGAGCTGGCTAATGAGCGGGTGTGCAGCGCCAGGGGAAGGAGCACGTGGGGACAGCAGGGGCAGCGCGGGGGACACCGGCCCGGCCCCGGGGGGGACCAAAGCGGGGCTGAGGGCCAAGGGTGGCCCCGGGACAGAGCCCGGGAGCCGCTGCCGGAATTCCCGGAGTTTCCCAGCGGGAAGCGGCTCCGCGGCCGGGCTGGAGCAGCTGCGGCTGCGGGAGGGGTCCCTGCCCACGGGACGGGGGGCACGAGCGGAGCTTTGGGCTCCTTCCAGCCCCGAGCATTCCCTGAGCGTGCCGCGATGCTGGGGATGGGAGCTGGAGCCGTTTCCTTGCTGCGGCGCTGCCGGTGCCGCCCTCGCTCGGCCCTTGCCCGGCCCGGGGGGCTCCGAGCCCCGGTCAGGCCGGGACAGCCCCAGGGACAGGACGGCTCTGGGGGTCCTTGGCTGTGCCCCCTCCTTTAGGCTTTTCCCGACATCCCAGAGCGGTTCCCGTGCTGGGATCTGCCCGATCCCGCGGGATCCCGAGCTCCGTCCTTCTCGCGGCGCTGCTTTCGCCCAAATCTCGGCTTCTTTCCCAACATCGGCCTCGGAGCCGCTTTTTCCATGATTTCTCCTCTCCTCCAGGATTTAATTGAAGCCTTTCCTGTCCCGGAGTCTCCCTGGCTGTCCCTGGCTCACCGCTCGGCTTGCCCTGGTGCCCGGGCAGGCTTTGGCTGGGCTCGGGGCCGATCCCTGCGCTGCTGTCCCTGCCCTGGAAGTGCCTTTTTTGTACTTTTCCACCCCAAAACCCAATCTGCTCGCACTGTGCAGAGAAGGCCCGCAGGGCGCTGGCCGCTGTCCTTCCAGCCCCAATTCCCAGTGCCGAACTCCCCAAGTCCCCCTTGTCCCCAGCGGGCCCCACGTCCCCACACGCAGGTGCCACCCTGGGAGGCCACCCCGTGTCCTGCCCTGGCTGCTTTCCGAGAATTCCAGGATTTTTGAGGCTGGAAAATCCCCCCCAGGATCATCGAGTCCAAGATGGGAGCAATCCCGCCCTGATCCCCAAACAAACGTCCGGGAATTAAACAGGGGCGAGCGCTCCAAATCTCCCCGGGCAGGGAGAGGCATTTTCCCGTTTCCAGGAAGAATTTCCCCAGATTTCCCACCCTGAGCCTCCCCTGGCAGAGCGTGAGGCCGTTCACTCTTGTCGTGGCCCTGTTCCTGGGGTCAGATCCCAAATCCCTCCCGGCAGACCCGAAATTGCCCCGGGATCTCCTCCAGGCTGAGCTGCCAAACTCCAGTGCCTGGGTCTGTCCCCGTTCTCGGGGATGCCCTGAGCGGCTCCCCGAGCTCATCCCGGTGTTCCCGAGCTGCCAAACTCCAGTGCCTGGGCAGAGCCCGCTCTGGGAGGCTGCGGGACCACCGCGGGATGCCCGGGAGCCCCCGGCTGAGCCCTGGGATGGGGATGGCCCTGGCAGGAGCAGGAGCAGGAGCGGGTTTGGGGGTGCCCGGGCAGGGGCCCGGCTCGGCGGAGGCCGCTGCGGGTGCGTTGCAGCCGTTCCGTGCGGAGCGAGGCCGGGATCAGCCGGGGCCGGCGGGGTTTGAGGCTTGGGGAGCTGCAGGGAGCAGCAGATTTGGGCCCAGATTGGCGGCGGGGAGGAGGAAAGAAGCCGCAGCGCCGGGCTGGCACCTCCCAAGCGCTGGGCAGCCCCTCCCTGGGCTTGGCCCCGCTCCCCCCACCCTCGTGCGGGGATAAAAGGCCCCCGGCAGCAGCCAGGGCACGGCACAGCCGCTCAAGCCCCGAGACAGCAGCAGCTGCCCCTCAGCTCCAGCTCCTCCGCCGCCGGCACCGCGACCCCCAAAGCTGCAGCCATGGGTAAGGGACCCCCGCGGCCTCCCGGGGGCTGCGGGGATGGCCCGGGCACAGCTGGGGACAGCTGGGCACAGCTGCCTTTGTGCCCCGGGCACGAGGAGGGGGCTGCGGCCGAGCTCTGCCCGCGGGGGCCGCTGCTCCCGGAGCTTCTGCGGGGCCTTGGGGGGCTCCGGGGGGCCGGGGGCCGTGCCCTGCCCTGGGACCCGGGGTGCAGAGGGATTGGCCGTGCTGGAGCTTCCAGCGTGTCCCGGCTCCGAGTGACAGCTCTGTCCCGATCCTGTCCCGGTTCACGGTGACAGCTCTGTCCCGATACAGGCTCAGGTGACAGCTCTGTCCCCGTCCTGTCCCAGTTCACGGGGACAGCTCTGTCCCGATACAGGCTCAGGTGACAGCTCTGTCCCCGTCCTGTCCCAGTTCACGGGGACAGCTCTGTCCCCGTCCTGTCCCGGCTCAGGGTGACAGCTCTGTCCCGATCCTGTCCCGGTTCACGGTGACAGCTCTGTCCTGTCCCGATACAGGCTCAGGTGACAGCTCTGTCCCCGTCCTGTCCCGGCTCCGGGTGACAGCTCTGTACCCGTACTGTCCCGGCTCCGGGTGACAGCTCTGTCCTGTCCCGATACAGGCTCAGGGTGACAGCTCTGTCCCCGTCCTGTCCCGGGTCACGGTGACAGCTCTGTCCCCGTCCTGTCCCGGCTCCGGGTGACAGCTCTGTCCTGTCCCGATACAGGCTCAGGGTGACAGCTCTGTCCCGATCCTGTCCCGGCTCAGGGTGACAGCTCTGTCCCCGTCCTGTCCCGGGTCACGGTGACAGCTCTGTCCCCGTCCTGTCCCGGGTCACGGTGACAGCTCTGTCCCCGTCCTGTCCCGGGTCACGGTGACAGCTCTGTCCCCGTCCTGTCCCGGGTCACGGTGACAGCTCTGTCCCCGTCCTGTCCCGGCTCCGGGTGACAGCTCTGTCCTGTCCCGATACAGGCTCAGGTGACAGCTCTGTCCCCGTCCTGTCCCGGCTCAGGGTGACAGCTCTGTCCTGTCCCGATACAGGCTCAGGTGACAGCTCTGTCCCCGTCCCGGCCGTGCTCGGTCCCGTCCCCGCGGTGGGGAGGGGTCCCCGCGGGCTCAGGTGTCCCCAGCAGGGCTCGGCCCCGCGCTGTCCCCAGGGTCCCTCTCCCGCAGCCGGGAGGTGGCAGCGCCACGCCGAGCGCTCGCCACGGGTCCCCAGGGAGGGCCGGGGTGGCCCCGAGGGTGGCGCCGGGGGTCGCTGGGGTGGGAGGGACCCTCTGGAACGGGACCGGGGCGCGGGGCCCGGGCCGGGCTCACGGCGTCCCCTCTGCTCCCCAGACAGGTGCAGAGCTCCGTGCTACGAGTACCCGTCGTGTCCCGACGTGCTGAAAGGCGAGTGCTGGCCACGGGGCTGGGCTGGGATCGGGATTTGGGCTTTTTGGGGTCCCCCTGAGCCCCGTGCCGAGCGCCTTTGCCAGGAGTGCCGGAGATTCCTCCTGGTCGCTGCCGGGTCAGGAGCGGCCCCAGGGCTGCCCGGGGGGAGCTGGGGGGAATCGCAGCCCCCCGAAAGCGCCGGCGGTCACTTGTGAGAGCTGCCCGGAGCTTTCCCCGTCCCGTCTGGGGCTTCCCGGCGTGGTCTGAGCGCGCTTTTGTGTCGCCAGCCCCGAGGGAGGAGGTCGCCTACGTGACCTGCACCTACAGGTCCACCTGCATCGACCAGCCCGATTTCCTGGCCACCGTGGACCTCAACCCGCGCTCCTGCCACTACGGCCAGGTACCGGCCCGCGCCGGGCCCCGGGGGGCGGGATCGGGGCCGGGGCCGCGCTCCCCGAGCCCCGCGGGGCCGCCCGGGGAGCTCTTTGTGCCCGGGAAAAAAAGCGAGGAAAACCTTTTCCAGGTCCCCTCTGATCCCGGGGCCGCTCCCAGCCCCTCTCCAGAGCCCCCCAAAGCCCGGGGCCGCTCCCAGCCCCTCTCCAGAGCCCCCCAAATCCCGGGGCCGCTCCCAGCCCCTCTCCAGAGCCCCCCAAAGCCCGGGGCCGCTCCCAGCCCCTCTCCGAGGCTCCCCAAATTCCGGGGCCGCTCCCTGCCCCTCTCCAGAGCCCCCCAAAGCCCGGGGCCGCTCCCAGCCCCTCTCCAGAGCCCCCCAAAGCCCGGGGCCGCCCCCGGCCCCTCTCCAGAGCCCCCCAAAGCCCGGGGCCGCTCCCTGCCCCTCTCCAGAGCCCCCCAAAGCCCGGGGCCGCTCCCAGCCCCTCTCCAGAGCCCCCCAAATCCCGGGGCCGCTCCCAGCCCCTCTCCAGAGCCCCCCAAAGCCCGGGGCCGCTCCCAGCCCCTCTCCAGAGCCCCCCAAAGCCCGGGGCCGCTCCCAGCCCCTCTCCGGGGCTCCCCAAAGCCCGGGGCCGCTCCCAGCCCCTCTCCAGAGCCCCCCAAAGCCCGGGGCCGCTCCCAGCCCCTCTCCAGAGCCCCCCAAATCCCGGGGCCGCTCCCAGCCCCTCTCCAGAGCCCCCCAAATCCCGGGGCCGCTCCCAGCCCCTCTCCAGAGCCCCCCAAAGCCCGGGGCCGCTCCCAGCCCCTCTCCAGAGCCCCCCAAAGCCCGGGGCCGCTCCCCGCGGGGCAGTCCCGGCTCGGCCCGGCCTGAGCTGCCTTGGCCGTGCCCAGGTGATCCACCGGCTGCCCATGCCCAACCTCAAGGACGAGCTGCACTGCGCGGGCTGGGGCCCCGCCTGCGGCTGCTTCGACAGCGGCGCCGCGGCCAAAAGGACCAAGCTGGTCCTGCCCTGCCTCATCTCCTCCCGCATCTACGTGGTGGATGTGGGCTCCCAGTGCCGGGCGCCTCGGATCTGCAAGGTACGGCCGGGGCCAGCCCGGGGCGGCAGCGAGGGACGGAGGGGGAACGGCGGGGGCACCGCGAGGGAGGGAGGGAGGGAGGGAGGGATGGAAGGGTGGATGGATGGATGATGGATGGATGATGGATGGATGATGGATGGATGGATGGATGATGGATGGATGATGGATGGATGATGGATGGATGGATGGATGGATGATGGATGGATGATGGATGGATGGATGGATGGATGGATGGATGGATGGATTATGGATGATGGATGGATGGATGGATGGAAGGATGGATGGATGATGGATGATGGATGATGGATGATGGATGGATGATGGATGGATGATGGATGGATGGATGGATGGATGGATGGATGGATGGAAGGATGGATGGATGGATGGATGATGGATGGATGGATGGATGGATGATGGATGGATGATGGATGGATGATGGATGGATGGATGATGGATGGATGGATGGATGGATGGATGGATGGATGGAAGGATGGATGGATGGATGGATGATGGATGGATGGATGGATGGATGATGGATGGACGGATGGAGGGAAGGAAGGGGTGGGGTCTGCGATGCCGGGGAAGGCGCCGGGCAGGCGGATGCTGACATTTGCGCTGATTTTGGCAGATGATCGAGCCCGTGGATGTGTTCTGGAAGTGCGACAAGGGCTACCTGGCTGCCACCCACCCCCTGCCCAACGGGGATGTCCTGATCGCCAACATGGGCGACCCCGCTGGCAACGGCAAAGGTGAGTTTTGCCTGCCGGAATTGCCATTCCCCTGCCCCAATTGCCATTTCCCTGCCCCAATTGCCATTTCCCTGCCCCAGTTGCCATTTCCCTGCCCCAATTGCCATTCCCCTGCCCCAATTGCCATTTCCCTGCCCCAATTGCCATTCCCCTGCCCCAATTGCCATTTCCCTGCCCCAGTTGCCATTTCCCTGCCCCAGTTGCCATTTCCCTGCCCCAATTGCCATTCCCTGCCCCAATTACCATTCCCCTGCCCCAATTGCCATTCCCTGCCCCAATTGCCATTTCCCTGCCCCAATTGCCATTCCCTGCCCCAATTGCCATTCCCTGCCCCAATTGCCATTTCCCTGCCCCAATTTCCATTTCCCTGCCTGAATTACCATTCCCCTGCCCCAGTTGCCATTTCCCTGCCCCAGTTGCCATTCCCCTGCCCCAGTTGCCATTCCCCTGCCCGAACTCCCATCCCGGGCTTCCCGCTGGGAACGCGGGAGCCTGGCTTTGTCACCGCCGCGTCCCTCGTGTGTCCCAGGCGGTTTCCTGGTGCTGGACGGAGAGAGCTACGACCTGAAGGGCAACTGGGAGAACGAGTGTGAGACTCCCCCGACCGGCTGCGACTTCTGGTACAAGGCCCAGCACAACGTCCTGGTCAGCTCGGCCGGGCCGGTCCCCAAAGTGGCCGGGCGTGGCTTCAACCCCGATGACCTCAAGAAAGGTGGGGACACGCGGGTGGCACCGAGGGCAGGGCAGAGCGCGGGGCTGGCAGGGCTCGGTGCCCCAGAGCGGCCGAGTTGTGCCCCAGAGCCGGTGCCAGGCTCGGGCTGAGGATGGGCAGGGCTGGAACCCAGGGCGGGCTGGGCCGGGCTGCTCCCAAATCCTGCAATTCCCTCTGTTCTCACCCCAAATCCTGCAATTCCCTCTGTTCTCACCCCAAATCCCGCAATTCCCTCTGTTCTCACCCCAAATCCTGCAATTCCCTCTGTTCTCACCCCAAATCCCGCAATTCCCTCTGTTCTCACCCCAAATCCTGCAATTCCCTCTGTTCTCACCCCAAATCCTGCAATTCCCTCTGTTCTCACCCCAAATCCTGCAATTCCCTCTGTGCTCTCCCCAAATCCTGCATTTCTCTCTGTGCTCTCCCCAAATCCTGCAATTCTCTCTCTGTTCTCCCAAAATCCTGTAATTCTCTGTGCTCTCCCCAAATCCTGCAATTCTTTCTGTGCTCTCCCCAAATCCCGCAATTCTTTGTGTTCTCCCCAAATCCTGCAATTCTCTCTGTTCTCACCCCAAATCCTGCATTTCTCCGTGTTCTCCCCAAATCCTGCAATTCTCTATCTGTTCTCCCCAAATCTTGCAATTCCCTCTGTTCTCTCCCCAAATCCTGCAATTCCCTCTGTGCTCTCCCCAAATCCTGCATTCCCCTGTGTTCTCCCCAAATCCTGCATTTCTCTCTGTGCTCTCCCCAAATCCTGCATTTCTCTGTTCTCACCCCAAATCCTGCATTTCTCTCTGTTCTCCCCAAATCCTGCATTTCTCTGTGCTCTCCCCAAATCCTGCATTTCTCTGTGCTCTCCCCAAATCCTGCATTTCTCTGTGCTCTCCCCAAATCCTGCATTTCTCTCTGTGCTCTCCCCAAATCCTGCAATTCTCTCTGTGCTCTCCCCAAATCCTGCAATTCTCTCTGTGCTCTCCCCAAATCCTGCATTTCTCTGTGCTCTCCCCAAATCCTGCATTTCTCTGTGCTCTCCCCAAATCCTGCATTTCTCTGTGCTCTCCCCAAATTCTGTATTTCTCTGTGCTCTCCCCAAATCCTGCATCTCCCAGTTTCTCCTCCCCAGCTGCTGCCCTTTCCGTGCCGCTGCCCCCGGAGCCCTCCGGGGAGCGATCCCTGTCCCCGGCCGGCCCCGAGCCTTTGCCCCGGTGTCCCGCAGGGGTCTTCGGCCGCCGCCTGAACGTGTGGAACTTGTCGTGCCGCAGCCTCACGCAGTGCTTCGACCTGGGCGAGGATTCTCTGCCGCTGAACGTGCGCTTCCTGCACAGCCCCGAGGCCGCCGAGGCCTACGTGGGCTGCGCCCTGAGCGGGGCCATCTTCCGCCTCTACAAATCCTGCGAGGCGAGTGCGAGCGCCGGCAGCGGCCCCGGGGCTGCGGGGGAGCCGGCCGGGACGGGGCCGGCGGGGAGGAGGAGGAGGAGGAGGAGGAGGAGGAGGAGGAGGAGCGGGGACAGGGAGGGTCCGGATGCGGGGCTTGCGGGGCAGCGCGGGGATGAGCCCATTGTGCCCGGCTCGGCTCGGCTCGGCTCGGGCCGGGGGCAGCGCGGGGCTCAGCCGGGCTCGGTGTCCCTGTGCAGAGAGACAACTGGGCCGTGGAGGAGGTGATCCGGATCCCGGCCAAGGACGTGTCGGGCTGGATCATGCCCAAGATGCCAGGTTGGTGTGCCCTCGGGGCTGGCATTCCTGTTCCCTGGGCGACTTCTGCAGGCGGGCACAGCCGGCTGGGTGGCCCCGGAGCCCGGCTGGGTGGCCCCGGAGCCCGGCTGGGTGGCCCCGAATGGTGACCGAGCCCAAAGGGCGGCGCAGCCCAGGCCCGTGCGCGCTGCCGCGGTGCTGGCCGCGGCCCTGAGCCCCCGCTCTGCCCGCAGCCTTCATCGCCGACCTCGTCATCAGCCCGGACGACCGGTTCCTGTACGTGAGCAATTGGCTGCACGGGGACATCCGGCAGTACGAGCTGGCCAGGAACTGCAAGCCCCGGCTGGTGGGGCAGGTGAGGGGCAGCGCCGGGCCCGGGGGGCCGAGCGGGGCCGGCGGGGCCGCGGCCGGGGAACGCTCGTGTGCCAGCGCGGCCCTTGCAGGTGTTCGTGGGGGGCAGCATCCTGCGAGGGGGCCCCGTGAGCGTGTGCAGGGACGAGGAGCTCAAGTGCCAGCCCGAGCCGCTGGTGGTCAAGGTGAGCGGGCGGCAGGGCCGGGGCAGCCGGGCGGGACCGGGGGGAGCCTGAGCGTGAGGGTGAGTGTGGGGGTGAGTGTGTGCTCACCTGAGCGTGCCTGGGGTGAGTGTGCGCTCACCTGAGCGTGCCTGCGGTGAGCCTGAGGGTGAGTGTGTGCTCACCTGAGTGTGCCTGGGGTGAGGGAGCACTCACCTGAGCGTGGGGGGGAGTGTGTGCTCACCTGAACGTGCCTGGGGTGAGCCTGAGGATGAGGGTGAGTGTGTGCTCACCTGAGTGTGGTTCTGAGTGTGTGCTCACCTGAGTGTGGCTGTGAGTGTGTGCTCACCTGAGCGTGGGTGAGCCTGAGCCGGCTTTCACTGCCCCTGCTGGTATCCAGCCCCAATGCCCCCAGTGCCCCCAGTGCCCCCAGTGCCCCAGTCCGTGTGTCCCAGTGCCCCCGATGCCCCAGTCCGTGTGTCCCAGTGCCCCCAGTAAGCCCAGTCCGTGTGTCCCAGTGCCCCCAGTGCCCCCAGTGCCCCAGTCCGTGTGTCCCAGTGCCCCCAGTGCCCCCAGTGCCCCAGTCCGTGTGTCCCAGTGCCCCCAGTAAGCCCAGTCCGTGTGTCCCAGTGCCCCCAGTGCCCCCAGTGCCCCCAGTGCCCCCAGTGCCCCAGTCCGTGTGTCCCAGTGCCCCCAGTGCCCCAGTCCGCGTGTCCCAGTGCCCCCAGTGCCCCCAGTAAGCCCAGTCCGTGTGTCCCAGTGCAAGCGCGTGTACGGCGGCCCCGCCTCGCTGCAGCTGAGCCTGGACGGGAAGCGGCTCTACGTGACCAACTCCTTGTACAGCACCTGGGACCGGCAGTTCTACCCCAGCCTGATCAAGTGAGCCGCTCCCGGCTGCCAAAGGCTGCCCGGGCCCGGGCGGGCGTGGGGAAGGGGCCGCGACCCCCTCGGGGCTGCCCCGGAGCCGCTCCCGGCGCGCTCGGGCTCGAGCGGAGCCCGGGCTGAGCTCGGCCCAAGGGGGTCCGGCCCGGCCCAGGGGGAATTGGGGAGGGGAAAGCGGCGCCGAGCCCCTCCCGCCCGTGGGTTCGTGCCCGCGCTTCGGGACGCGGGAGCCGAAGGCGGCCCCGAGCCCCTCCCGCCGGCCCCGGGCCCGGGCGCTGCCTCGGCGCCGTCCGGAGCGGCTCCGGGCGGGCTCCGGGCGGCCCCGGGGGTCGCCGTCGCCACGAGCCGCCGCTGTCCCCGCGCAGGGAGGGCTCGGTGATGCTGCAGCTGGACGTGGACACGGAGCGGGGCGGCCTGGCCGTGAACAAGAACTTCCTGGTGGATTTCGGCAAGGAGCCGAACGGGCCGTGCTTGGCGCACGAGATTCGCTTCCCCGGCGGCGACTCCAAATCCGTGACCCTGCCCTGAGGGACCCCGGCAGCGCCGCTGTCCCCCCCCGGCAGCGCCGCTGTCCCCCCCCGGCAGCGCCGCCCCGGGCAAAGGGCGCCGGCGGCGGGACCGGGGCTCCCGGGGGGGTTCGGCCTTTGGGGTGCCCCGGGTGACGGGTTCGGTGTCCCCTGGGTGATTCTGGGCTTTGGGATCCCCTGCGGGATTGCGGCTGTGCGGTGCGCCGGGGGATTTCAGCATTTGGGCTCCCCCGGGCCATTCCCGGCCCTCCCTGTCCCTCTGTCCCTGTCCCTCTGTCCCCCTGTCCCTGTCCCTGTCCCTCTCCCTGTCCCTGTCCCTGTCCCCTCTCTGTCCATGTCCCTGTCCCTCTGTCCCTCTGTCCCTGTCCCTGTCCCTGTCTCTCTGTCCCTGTCCCCTCCCTGTCCCCTCCCTGTCCCCCTGTCCCTCTGTCCCTCTGTCCCTCTGTCCCCCTGTCCCTCTGTCCCTCTGTCCCCGTCCCCGCGCTGCTCCGCCCGGCTCTGCTTTCCCTGCAATCAATAAAGTCGTTCCCTGCATCAGCCGCAGCTTCCCGAGGCTCATTCCCGGAGAAATGCCGGGACAATCAAATCGCGGCGGGGGCTGAGGGCGGCAGCGGGGCCGGGCCGGGCCGGGCGGGGACTGCTGGAAGTGTCTGGGAGAAATTCCCGGCGCTGGTTCTTTTCCCGGGGGTTTGCTTCCAGGTGTGGATTTTATCCCTGTTTTATCCCCCTTGCATCCCTTTTTATCCCTTTTATTTTATTTTTTTTCCTCTCTTCCCCCTCCCCGCCCCGTTTTTCATCCCTGGGGGCTCCTGGAAAAGGTCTTGCCCAGAAATAAAGTGGGATATTTGGGATAAATCCTTCCCTGGCCCGGGTTTTTCCATGGATTCCCCATCCCTGGAATTGCCCCAGCCCAGCCTGGGCAGCTCCTGCAGCCACGCGGGCCAGTGGAAGGAGATGAGCTTTAAGATCCCATCCACCCTAAAATCCCCAAAAAATCCCAAAATCCCCAAAAATCCCTCAATCCCCAAAAATCCCACAATCCCCAAAAAATCCCACAATCCCCAAAAAATCCCACAATCCCAACCCCGCGTTCCGCAGCCTCGCCCCCTGCAATTCAAACCCCAAATCCCGTTAATTTAACTGCAATTAAAACTTTCCCAGTCCTCCCCCTTCCCGTAAAATCTGCGAACTCCCCGAACCCCCTCGGCCCTGTGGGATTTTCCCTCCCCCATCCCAAAGGAGCCCCTGGAAAAGTCGGGAAGCTCCAGGTCCTGTTCCCTGCACGTCTCCCACGCCCCGGGGATTTTGGGGTTTTGGGATTTTGGGGTTTTTTTCTGGCAAATTCCTAACCGGTTAAACCCGGAAATTGGAATTTTTGGGTGGAAAAAGGACATTTTTTAGGAATAACGATCCCAAACCCAAGGTCAGAAATCCAGGGAAAAAAAAAAAAAAAGAAAAAAAAAAAAAAAAAAAAAGAAAAGAAAGAAAAAAAAAAAAAAGGCAGGAAAAGCCAAGAGCAAATCCTGGGATCAAATCCCGGGAAAATCCACGGGGAAAAAAAAATCCTTCCCCTCAGGGAGAGGCCGGAATTCCTCCATGGAATTTGAACCATCCAAATCCCTTTCCCCCGAATTTTTCCAGCTGTTCCAAACCCTTTTCCTTGGAATTCCCACCCGGTGGGAGCTGGAATTGATATTTAAAAAATTAATTTAAATGGTGGTTTTAAAATCTGATTCCCGATTTTCCCCCCGCTAGGAATTTGGGAATGTGGGGACTGCGCCTCCGGCACCTGGCTGTGATCCCCCGGAATTCCGGGAGTCGGGAATTCGGGAATTCCAAGAATGGGGAATTTGGGAATTGGGAGTTTGAGATTTGGGAATTTGGGAATTCCGGGGGTCGGGAATTTTGAGTGTTTGAGATTTGGGAATTTCGGAATTCTGGGATTCGGGAATTGCGGGATGCGCGTGACCCGCGGGATGAAATAAATCCGGAGAAAATAATTTTCCTTTTCCTTTTCCTTTTCCTTTTCCTTTTCCTTTTCCTGCTCCGGAGCGCTCCTTGCACACGTGACCTCCCCACGTGACCCTCCCTTGCACACTCCTTGCACACGTGACCTCCCCACGTGACCCTGCCTTGCACACTCCCCGCACACGTGACCCTGCCTTGCACACTCATTGCACACGTGACCTCCCCACGTGACCCTCCCTTGCACACTCATTGCACACGTGACCTCCTCACGTGACCCTCCCTTGCACACTCCTTGCACACGTGACCTCCCCACGTGACCCTGCCTTGCACACTCCTTGCATACTCCCTGCACACGTGACCCTGCCTTGCACACTCATCGCACACGTGACCTCCCCACGTGACCCTCCCTTGCACGCTCACCTCCCGCCCGTCGCACACTCGCACGTGACACGCGCACGTGACACGCCCCCCCCCCGCTGCCCGGCCCCCCCCCCACGTGACCCGTTTGCACACTCACCGCACACCCGCCTCCCCTCGCGCCGCCCGCCCCGACCAATCAGATCGCTGTTGCCAGGCAGATTTCAGCCCCGCCCGCCCGGCCGCATCCGGGCGCTCACCCCCAGCCGGCGGAGGGGAGGGGGGCGGGCTCAGCCAATCACAGCCGCGGGCGCCGCCGTATCCGGGCAGACCAGCGGCGCCGCGGCCAATCAGAAAAAAGAAAGGGCCGCGCGCGGCGGGCGAGGGGCGCGTCCACTTTCGGTTCGCGCGGGGGGCGCGGGGCACGTGGCGGGACCCCCCCCCCTCCCCCCCCCCCTCCGGGGACCCCCGAGCAGGACGGGACCAGGTGGGTGCGGGGCTGATGGGGGGGGGGGGGGACGGGCCTGGGGACACCGCGGGGACACCGCGGGGACACCCCCGGGACACCCCCGGGACACCCCCGGGACACCCCGGGCTCGGCCGCGGGACGGGCGCTCCCGGCCCCCGGCACCGCCCCGGGTCCGGAGCGGGGGTCGCGCCGGGCCGGGAGCGCCCCGGGCCGCGGAGGGCGGCGGTGGCCCCCGGGGGTCGCTTCCGGTGGCCTGATGGCCCCGGGGGTCGCTTCCGGTGGCCTCATGGCCCCATGTCCCTGGGAGGCTCCTCCTGGTGTCCCGTGACCCCAGCACCCCCTGTCCCCGTGACCCCAGCACCCCCTGTCCCCGTGTCCCCAGCACCCCCTGTCCCCGTGTCCCCAGCACCCCCTTTCCCCGTGTCCCCAGCACCCCCTGTCCCCAGCACCCCCTTTCCCCGTGTCCCCAGCACCCCCTGTCCCGTGTCCCCAGCACCCCCTGTCCCCGTGTCCCCAGCACCCTCTGTCCCCGTGACCCCAGCACCCCCTGTCCCCGTGTCCCCAACACCCCCTGTCCCGTGTCTCCAGCACCCCCTGTCCCGTGTCTCCAGCACCCTCTGTCCCCGTGACCCCAGCACCCCCTGTCCCGTGACCCCAGCACCCCCTGTCCCGTGTCCCCAGCACCCCCTGTCCCGTGTCCCCAGCACCCCCTTTCCCCGTGTCCCCAGCACCCCCTGTCCCGTGTCCCCAGCACCCCCTGTCCCGTGTCCCCAGCACCCTCTGTCCCCGTGTCCCCAGCACCCCCTGTCCCCGTGTCCCCAGCACCCCCTGTCCCGTGTCCCCAGCACCCTCTGTCCCCGTGACCCCAGCACCCCTGTCCCGTGTCCCCAGCACCCCGACCTGTCCCGGGTCACTGCAGATGTCCCCGTCCCGCCTCCGTGGCCGCCAGTGGCTCATGTCCGTGCCCACACGTCCCATGAGAATCCGTAATGGGATTTATCCCTGCCTTTAAACCCAAATTCCCGTTTTTTTTCCTGCTGCCAGCAGGACACAGCTGCCATGGCTGACGAGCGGCTGGGGACCAGAGCCACCAGGAAGGGCACTTCGTCCCCTGGCAGTGCCCGGGGCGGTGCCACCGAGTCCAGCACGCTGCTCCAGGAGCTCCGGGGCAACATCTCGTAAGGGCAGGGCCCCGGGAATTTGGGAATTCCTCCAGGGCACCCCAGGCGGGGCTCAGGGGATGGGGACCGGGAATTCGGAGCCCTGGGGGCTGCAGGGAGGAGAGGTGGGGACAGGGCGACACCAGGGGGGCAGAGGTGCCCGTTTTGGGTGCCAAACCAGTCCAACACCCCCTCCCCTGATGTGGTGGGATCCATCCTGGATCTCTGAGCTCTGGAAGGAGCTCGGGAGCCTCGGGAAGAGCTGGAATTGCGATCCCAGGATTTTCTGGGATCATCCCTGACTCACGGCGTCTGTCCCGTGCAGCAAATCCGTGCAGAGCAAGGTGGACTCCATCCTGGTGAGTGTTCCCCCGGAATGCTGGGCTGGAGGGCAGGGAATTCCCACCCCTGCTGGCTGATCCCGCTTTCCGGGCTCATCCCGGCGGATCCGTCACCTTGTCCTTGTCCCCGCGCCCCGGGAGCGCAGCAGGACGTGCAGAAGTTCTCGGACAGCGACAAACTCTACCTGTACCTGCAGCTGCCCTCGGGGCCCAGCCTGGGCGAGAAGAGGTGAGGGGGGATCCGTGGGGGGGGATCCATGGGGTGGGTCTGTAGGGTGGGATCTATGGGGTGGGATACGTGGGGTGGGATCTGTGGGGGGGGATCCGTGGGGTGGGATCTGTGGGGTGGGATCCCTGGGATGGGATCCGTGGGGTGGGATCCATGGGGTGGGATCCGTGGGGTGGGGTGGGGTGGGATGGGATGGGATGGGAATGAGAGAGTGGGAGGGCTTGGGATGGAGGTGGAATGGAACAAAGGTGGGACAGGACTGGATCAGGATGGAGCTGCTGGGATGGAGCTGCTGGGATGGGATGGGACAGGGATGGAGCTGGGACAGGGATGGAGCTGTGGGGATGGAGCTGGGACAGGGATGGAGCTGGGACAGGGATGGAGCTGCTGGGATGGGACAGGGATGGAGCTGGGACAGGGATGGAGCTGTGGGGATGGAGCTGGGACAGGGATGGAGCTGGGACGGGGATGGAGCTGTGGGGATGGGATGGGACAGGGATGGAGCTGGGACAGGGATGGAGCTGCTGGGATGGGACAGGGATGGAGCTGGGACGGGGATGGAGCTGTGGGGATGGGATGGGACAGGGATGGAGCTGGGACAGGGATGGAGCTGCTGGGATGGGACAGGGATGGAGCTGGGACGGGGATGGAGCTGCGACAGGGATGGAGCTGGGACAGGGATGGAGCTGCTGGGATGGGATGGGACAGGGATGGAGCTGGGACAGGGATGGAGCTGTTGGGATGGGATGGGACAGGGATGGAGCTGCTGGGATGGAGCTGCGACAGGGATGGAGCTGGGACGGGGATGCCCCAGGGCGGATCTGTCGCGCTGGAGCCGGCACAGGGATGCTGACGGCCTCTCCTTCCTGCCTGTTCTCCCCTCCCTGGCTGTGGCGCCCGTGGCCGCGGAACGGCGCGGAGCAGCAGCGGCTCCTCGCTGGAGCTGAGCGCGCTGGGCACGGCCGAGCACATGCACGCCTGCAGCTGGATCCGCAACCACCTGGAGGAGCACACGGACACCTGCCTGCCCAAGCAGGACGTCTACGACGCCTACAAGTGAGCCGGGGTGTCCCACGTCCCCCTGTCCCTGTGTCCCCACGTCCCCACCTCCCTGGGGACCCCCTGTCCTGGTGTCCCACGTCCCCCTGTCCTGGTGTCCCATGTCCCCCTGTCTGGGTGTCTCACATCCCTGTCCTGCTGTCCCATGTCCCCACATCCTGGTGTCCCACATCCCTGTCCTGATGTCCTGTGTCCCCCTGTCCGGGTGTCCCACGTCCCTGTCCTGGTGTCCCATGTCCCCATGTCCTGGTGTCCCGTGTCCCCATGTCCGGGTGTCCCACGTCCCTGTCCTGCTGTCCCACATCCCTGTCCTGGTGTCCCACGTCCCTGGGGCCCCGCTGCCCTGGGATTCCCTGGCAGGATCCCGGATTTCCGGTGACCTCCGGTCCCTCCCTGCAGGCGCTACTGCGACAACCTCGGCTGCCGCCCGCTGAGCACGGCCAACTTCGGCAAGATCATCCGGGAAATCTTCCCAAACATCAAAGCCCGGCGCCTGGGAGGCCGCGGACAATCCAAATATCCTTCCCCAGGCTGGAATTTGTGGTGCCAGCTGATCTTTTTCCCGTTTTTTCCTGTTTTTTTTCTTGTTTTTTTCCCATTTTTTTCCTGTTTTTCCCCATTCTTTTTCCTGGTTTTCCCGGTTTTCCCCAGTTTTTCCCATTCAGAGTCCTTCAGGGGTTGGTTCCCGGTTTTTTGGGCTCGGGAAAAATCCTTGACTCTTCCCAACGTACTGCTATGGTGGGATCCGGAGGAAGACCGTGGTCAGCCTTCCTCCCCTGCCCAGCCTGGACCTCAAAGTGACCGAGACGGTGAGAGCTGCGGGACGGGGTGGGGTGGGATGGGATGGGATTGATGGGATTGATGGGATGGGATCAGTGGGATGGGATGGGATTGATGGGATTGATGGGATGGGATCAGTGGGATGGGATGGGATTGATGGGATTGATGGGATGGGATTGATGGGATTGATGGGATGGGATTGATAGGATGGGATGGGATTGTTGGGATTGATGGGATGGGATTGATAGGATGGGATTGATGGGATGGTTGATGGGATGGTGGGATGGGATGGGATGGGATGGGATCAGTGGGATGGGACTGATGGGATGGGATGGGATGGGATGGTTGATGGGATGGTGGGATGCAGGTCCTGCGTTGCTCCATGAATCCCATCCTGCTGTCCCATCCCGTCCCCATCCCGCTGTCCCATCCTGCTCCGTGGGCTCATTCCTGTGTCCTGCTCTGCTCCATGACCCTCCTGCTGTCCCCTCTCTGCTGTCCTCCTGTCCCCACTCCCACGTGCTGTCCCTGTCCCTGTCCCTGGCGCTGTCCCCAGCAGTCAGAACCCTGCAGCAGCGAGGTGACACTGTCCCGGTGTCCCCACCCCGGTGTCCCCTGTCTGATGTCCCTGTCCTGGTGTCCCCCCCCCGCTGTCCCCTGGGTGATGTCCCTGTGGCTGTCCCCACTGCGCTGTCCCCTGTCTGATGTCGGTGTCACTGTCCCCCCTGCGCTGTCCCCTGTGCGATGTCCCTGTCACTGTCCCCACACCACTGTCCCCTGTGCAATGTCCCTGTGGCTGTCCCCATGCCGCTGTCCCCTGTGTGATGTCGGTGTCACTGTCCCCACTGCGCTGTCCCCTGTCTGATGTCGGTGTCAGTGTCCCCCCTGCACTGTCCCCTGGGTGATGTCCCTGTCACTGTCCCCCCCGCTGTCCCCTGGGCCATGTCCCTGTGGCTGTCCCCTGGGTGATGTCCCTGTGGCTGTCCCCTGTGCGATGTCCCTGTGGCTGTCCCCTGGATGATGTCGCTGTGGCTGTCCCCTGGGTGATGTCCCTGTGGCTGTCCCCTGGGTGATGTCGCTGTGGCTGTCCCCTGTCTGATGTCCCTGTGGCTGTCCCCTGGGTGATGTCCCTGTGGCTGTCCCCTGTCTGATGTCCCTGTGGCTGTCCCCTGGGTGATGTCCCTGTGGCTGTCCCCTGGGTGATGTCGCTGTGGCTGTCCCCTGTCTGATGTCCCTGTGGCTGTCCCCTGGGTGATGTCCCTGTGGCTGTCCCCTGTCTGATGTCGCTGTGGCTGTCCCCTGGGTGATGTCGCTGTGGCTGTCCCCTGTCTGATGTCCCTGTGGCTGTCCCCTGGGTGATGTCCCTGTGGCTGTCCCCTGTCTGATGTCCCTGTGGCTGTCCCCTGTCTGATGTCGCTGTGGCTGTCCCCTGGGTGATGTCCCTGTGGCTGTCCCCTGTCTGATGTCGCTGTGGCTGTCCCCTGGGTGATGTCCCTGTGGCTGTCCCCTGGGTGATGTCGCTGTGGCTGTCCCCTGGGTGATGTCCCTGTGGCTGTCCCCTGTGCGATGTCCCTGTGGCTGTCCCCTGGGTGATGTCTCTGTCGCTGTCCCCTGTGTGATGTCGCTGTGGCTGTCCCCTGTCTGATGTCCCTGTGGCTGTCCCCTGGGTGATGTCGCTGTGGCTGTCCCCTGTCTGATGTCCCTGTGGCTGTCCCCTGTCTGATGTCCCTGTGGCTGTCCCCTGGGTGATGTCCCTGTGGCTGTCCCCTGGGTGATGTCGCTGTGGCTGTCCCCTGTCTGATGTCCCTGTGGCTGTCCCCTGTGCGATGTCCCTGTGGCTGTCCCCTGTCTGATGTCCCTGTGGCTGTCCCCTGTCTGATGTCGCTGTGGCTGTCCCCTGGGTGATGTCCCTGTGGCTGTCCCCTGTGCGATGTCCCTGTGGCTGTCCCCTGGGTGATGTCTCTGTCACTGTCCCCTGTGTGATGTCGCTGTGGCTGTCCCCTGTCTGATGTCCCTGTGGCTGTCCCCTGGGTGATGTCCCTGTGGCTGTCCCCTGTCTGATGTCGCTGTGGCTGTCCCCTGGGTGATGTCCCTGTGGCTGTCCCCTGGGTGATGTCGCTGTGGCTGTCCCCTGTCTGATGTCGCTGTGGCTGTCCCCTGTCTGATGTCCCTGTGGCTGTCCCCTGTGCGATGTCCCTGTGGCTGTCCCCTGGGTGATGTCCCTGTGGCTGTCCCCTGGGTGATGTCCCTGTGGCTGTCCCCTGTCTGATGTCGCTGTGGCTGTCCCCTGGGTGATGTCGCTGTGGCTGTCCCCTGGGTGATGTCCCTGTGGCTGTCCCCTGGGTGATGTCGCTGTGGCTGTCCCCTGTCTGATGTCCCTGTGGCTGTCCCCTGGGTGATGTCCCTGTGGCTGTCCCCTGGGTGATGTCCCTGTGGCTGTCCCCGCAGGCGGAGCTGGCCGAGCTGGCGCAGTCCTACAGCAGCGAGGTGACGGAGGCCGCGTGCGCCCTGACGTGCGACTGGGCCGAGAAGATCCTGCGGCGCTCCTTCAACAACATCGTGGAGGTGGCGCAGTTCCTGCTGCAGCAGCACATCATCAGCCCCCGCTCGGCCCACGCCGACCTGCTCATGGCCATGGTGGTGCAAGGTCAGCCGGGGACACCGCTGCCACCCCCGGGGCACTGCCACCCCTGGGGGCATTGTCACCCTCTGGGGCATTGTCACCCTCTGGGGCATTGTCACCTCTCTGGGGGCATTGTCACTCCCTGGGAGCACTGTCACCCCCTGGGGCATTGTCACCCCCCTGGGGCACTGCCACCTCTGGGGGCACTGTCATCCCCTGGGGGCACTGTCACCCCTCTGGGGCATTGTCATCTCTCTGGGGGCATTGTCACTCCCTGGGAGCACTGTCACTCCCTGGGGGCATTGTCACCCCCTGGGGCACTGTCACCCCCTGGGGCATTGTCACTCCTCTGGGGCATTGTCACCTCTCTGGGGGCATTGTCACCCCTCTGGGGCACTGTCACCCCTGGGGCATTGTCATCCCTCTGGGGGCATTGTCACCTGTCTGGGGGCATTGTCACCCCTCTGGGACACTGTCACCCCCTGGGGCATTGTCACTCCTCTGGGGCATTGTCACCCTCTGGGGCATTGTCACTCCTCTGGGGCATTGTCACCCCTGGGGGCATTGTCACCCCTGGGAGCATTGTCACCTCTCTGGGGCATTGTCACCCCCTGGGGCACTGTCACCCCCTGGGGCATTGTCACCCTCTGGGGCATTGTCACCTCTCTGGGGCATTGTCACCCCTCTGGGGCACTGTCACCCCTCTGGGACACTGTCACCCCTCTGGGGCCTTGTCACCCCCCTGGAGGCATTGTCACCCCCCTGGGGGCATTGTCACCCCCTGGGGCATTGTCACCTGTCTGGGGGCATTGTCACCCCTGGGGGCACTGTCATCCCCTGGGGCATTGTCACTCCTCTGGGGCATTGTCACCCCCTGGGGCATTGTCACCCCTGTGGCACTGTCACCCCCTGGGGCATTGTCACCCCTGGGGCATTGTCACCCCTGGGGGCATTGTCACCCCTGGGGGCACTGTCACCCCCTGGGGCATTGTCACCCCTGTGGCACTGTCACCCCCTGGGGCATTGTCACCCCCTGGGGCATTGTCACCTGTCTGGGGGCATTGTCACCCCTGGGGGCACTGTCACCCCCTGGGGCATTGTCACCCCTGTGGCACTGTCACCCCCTGGGGCATTGTCACCCCTGGGGCATTGTCACCCCTGGGGGCATTGTCATCCCCCTGGGGGCATTGTCACCTGTCTGGGGGCATTGTCACCCCTGGGGGCACTGTCATCCCCTGGGGCACTGTCACCCCCTCTGGGGGCATTGTCACTCCTCTGGGGCATTGTCACCCCTGGGGGCATTGTCACCCCCTGGGGCATTGTCATCCCTCTGGGGGCATTGTCACCCCTCTGGGACACTGTCACCCCCTGGGGCATTGTCACTCCTCTGGGGCATTGTCACCTCTCTGGGGCATTGTCACCTCTCTGGGGGCATTGTCACCCCTCTGGGATGCTGTCACCCCCCTGGGGCATTGTCACCCCTCTGGGATGCTGTCACCCCCCTGGGGGCGTGGTTTGAGTGCGGGGGTCGTGGGTTGGACATGAATGGGGATTGAGGGGTGGGCGTGGCCTCGGCGGGCTATGTACATATATGGTTAAAAGGGCGTGGTCTCACGGTGTTTGGGGCGTGGTCTCGGTAGGGAACAAGCCCAAGGCGCCCGCGGGTTCCGCGTTAACGAAAATCGGCGATTTCGGGGGAAAATCGCCTCGGGTGTCGCTGTCACCACCCGGGGGGGGGTGGGATGGGGTGTCCCCCCCTTGTCAGTGTCCTCTTGCACTGCGCCGTGTCCTCTCCACGGTTCCCGTGTCCCCTCCGCACTCCCAATGTCCCCTCCACGGTTCCCGTGTCCCCTCCCCACTCCCGTGTCCCCTCCACGGTTCCCGTGTCCCCTCCCCACTCCCGTGTCCCCTCCACGGTTCCCGTGTCCCCTCCCCACTCCCGTGTCCCCTCCACGGTTCCCGTGTGCCCTCCCCACTCCCAATGTCCCCTCCACGGTTCCCGTGTCCCCTCCCCACTCCCGTGTCCCCTCCACGGTTCCCGTGTCCCCTCCCCACTCCCAATGTCCCCTCCACGGTTCCCGTGTCCCCTCCCCACTCCCGTGTCCCCTGCCACCCCGGTCACGTCCCCTCCTCCCACAGAAAACACGGACAAGCCCCCGCAGGACCCTCGGCCACCCGCAGCCCCCAAGAAGAACGGCGTGGACCCCTCGGACAGCGGCCAGGAGCAGGTGAGGACCCCCCTGGACCCCCTCCCCGAGCCCGGTGGGCGCTCAGAGGCGACCCCCAGCCCCGACGCCGCCTCCCTCGCCGCAGGCCAAGAAGGACGCCGTGCCCAAAGGCCACGTCCAGCCGCGGCCGGAGAAGAAGAAGCCCCCGGAGCCCCCGCGGCCGGCCAGCAGCCCGCAGGTGAACGCCCTGGTGGCCCGGCTGCCGCTGCTGCTGCCCCGCATGCCGCCCTCGGAGCGACCCCCGGGCCCCGGCGCCGCCCCGGCGCGCCCGGCGCCGCCGGTGCTGGTGCCCCGGCTGACGGCGGCGCCGCTGGGCGGCACGGTGAAGGTGGCGCTGCCGCTGCCCGTGGGCACCGCGCTGAGCCCGCCCGCCGCCATCCCCGTGCTCAACGTGCTGCTGCCCGGCGTGGGGGTCCCCGCGGCCGAGACCCCCGGCGGCAGCGCCCGGGCCGGGGGCGATGGCGAGGGCCAGCGCGGCAGGGCCACCAAGCGGCCCCCGGAGGGAGGAGGGGACGGCGCCGCGCACAAGAGGAGGCGCGGGAGGCCCCGCAAGCGGCCGGAGGACGCGGCCATGTCACCCGAGGACGCGGAGGTCCCCAAGGGCGATGAGGGCGGGGATTCGCCCCCAGGGGGGTCACCCGGGGGTGGCAGTGCCACCGTGCCCGCTGGGGACAGGGGGGCCGCTGGCGATGCTGCTGAGGGTGGTGGGGACAGCATGGAGGTTGACAGTGACACGGTGGCTGGTGGGGACAGCCCGGTCAGTGGCAGTGCCACTGTCCCCCTTAGTGCCACTGTCACCCTTAGTGCCACTGTCCCCCTTAGTGCCACTGTCCCCCTTAGCTCAGTCAATGGCAGTGCCACTGTCCCCGTTAGTGACAGCTCAGTCAATGGCAGTGCCAGCGTCCCCCTTGGGGACAGCCTGGTCAGTGGCAGTGCCACTGTCCCTGTTAGTGACAGCTCAGTCAATGGCAGTGCCAGCGTCCCCCTTGGGGACAGCTCGGTCAATGGCAGTGGCACTGTCCCTGTTAGTGACAGCCCAGTCAATGACAGTGCCAGTATCTCCCTTGGGGACAGCTCAATCACTGGCAGTGCCACTGTCCCCCCTGGGGACAGCCCAGCTGAGGGAAGTGCCACCATCCCCCTTAGTGACAGCTCAGTCAATGGCAGTGCCACTGTCCCCACTGGGGACAGCTCAGTCAATGGCAGTGCCACTGTCCCCCTTGGGGACAGCCCAGTCAGTGGCAGCATCCCTGGTGATGGCTCTGCTGGTGGTGGCAGTGCCACTGTCCCTGTTAGTGACAGCCCAGTCAGTGGCATTGCCACCACCCCCCTTGGGGACAGCCCAGCTCGGGACAGTGCCACCGTCCCCGTTAGTGACAGCTCAGTCAGTGGCAGTGTCACCACCCCCCCTGGGGACAGCCCGGTCAGCAGCAGTGCCAGCTTCCCCAGTTGTGGCTCTCCTGGTGGTGGCAGTGCCACTGTCCCTGTCAGGGACAGCTCACCCATGGTCAGTGACACTGAGGACAGACCAGTCGCTGGCAGTGCCACCACTGAGGACAGGCCTGTCACTGCTAGTGCCACCACTGGGGACAGACCAGTCGCTGGCAGTGCCACCACTGGGGACAGACCAGTCGCTGGCAGTGCCACCACTGGGGACAGACCAGTCGCTGGCAGTGCCAGCACTGGGGACAGGCCTGTCACTGCTAGTGCCACCACTGGGGACAGACCAGTCGCTGGCAGTGCCAGCACTGGGGACAGGCCTGTCACTGGCAGTGCCACCACTGGGGACAGACCTGTCGCTGCTAGTGCCACCACTGGGGACAGACCTGTCACTGGCAGTGCCAGCACTGGGGACAGACCAGTCACTGGCAGTGCCACCACTGAGGACAGGCCTGTCACTGGCAGTGCCACCACTGGGGACAGACCAGTCGCTGGCAGTGCCACCACTGAGGACAGACCTGTCACTGCTAGTGCCACCACTGAGGACAGGCCTGTTGCTGGCAGTGCCACTGTCCCTGTCAGGGATGGGCAGGACACTGGCAATGACACCAGCCCTGTCAGGGACAGCTCACTCACAGTCAGTGACGCTGGGGACAGGCTGGTCACTGGCACTGCCACCACTGGGGACAGAGCAGTCGCTGGCAGTGCCACTGTCCCTGTCAGGGACAGCCCCTCCAGGGCCAGTGCCACCTCTGGGGACAGGCCGGTCACCAGGAGTGCCACCATTCCCATCAGGGACAGCCCAGCTGGTGGCAGTGCCACCGTCCCTGTCAGGGACAAGCCAGCCCCTGGCAGTGCCACTGTCCCCAGTACGGACCGCCCCTCCAGGGCCAGTGTCACGGGGGACAGGTCGGGTGCTAGAAGTGCCACTGTCCCCACCGCTGGTGGCAGTGCCACCATTCCCATTAAGGACAGCCCATCCAGGATCAGTGCCACCACTCAGGACAGGCCAGTCAGAGGCAGTGCCACCATTAGGGACAGCTCAGCAGGTGGCAGTGCCACTGTCCCCATCAGGGACAGCACAACTGGTGGCAGTGCCACCGTCCCTGTCAATGACAGTGCATCCCGGGGCAGTGGCACTGCTGGGGACAGGCCGGTCACCAGGAGTGCCACTGTCCCTGTCAGGGACGGCCCAGCTGGTGGCAGTGCCACTGCACCAGGCAAGGACAAGCCAGCCCCTGGCAGTGCCACCATCCCTGTCAAGGACAGCTCACCCAGGGCTGGTGGCACTGCTGGGGACAGGCCGGTCACCAGGAGTGCCACCATTCCCACCAGGGACAGCCCAGCTGGTGGCAGTGCCACTGCACCAGTCAAGGACAAGCCAGCCCCTGGCAGTGCCACCATCCTTGTCAATGATGGCCCATCCCGGGGCAGTGCCACTGTCCCCAGGCAGGACAGCTCGCCCAGGGCCAGTGGCACTGCTGGGGACAGGCCGGTCACCAGGAGTGCCACTGGCCCTGTCAGGGATGGCCCAGATGGTGGCAGTGCCACTGCACCAGTCAAGGACAGTCTGGCCAGGGGCAGTGCCACCACTGGGGACAGCCCATCCTCTGGCAGTGCCACTGTCCCTGTCAAGGACAAGCCAGTCCCTGGCAGTGCCACCGTCCTTGTCACGGACAGCTCGCCCAGGGCCAGTGCCACCTCTGGGGACAGGCCGGTCACCAGGAGTGCCACTGTCCCTGTCAGGGACAAGCCAGCCCCTGGCAGTGCCACTGTCCCCAGGCAGGACAGTTCGCCCAGGAGCAGTGGCACTGCTGGGGACAGGCCGGTCACTAGGAGTGCCACCGGCCCTGTCAGGGACAGCCCGGCTGGTGGCAGTGCCACTGTCCCTGTCAAGGACAGCTTGCCCAGGGCCAGTGGCACTGCTGGGGACAGGCCGGTCACCAGGAGTGCCACCATTCCCATCAGGGACAGCCCAGCTGGTGGCAGTGCCACTGTCCCTGTCAGGGACAAGCCAGTTGCTGGCAGTGCTACTGGCCCTGTCAGGGACAGCTCACTCAGGGCCAGTGCCACCACTGGGGACAGGCCGGTCACCAGGAGTGCCACTGGCCCTGTCAGGGACAGCCCAGCTGGTGGCAGTGCCACCATCCCTGTCAAGGACAGCTCACCAAGGGCCAGTGGCACTGGGGACAGGCCAGTCAGCGGCAGTGCCACTGTCCCTGTCAGGGACAGCTCATCCCGGGGCAGTGGCACTGCTGGGGACAGGCCGGTCACCAGGAGTGCCACCGGCCCTGTCAGGGACAGCCCAGCCGGTGGCAGTGCCACCCTCCCTGTCAGGGACAAGCCAGTCCATGGCAGTGCCACCGCCCCTGTCAAGGACAGATCATCCTGTGGCAGTGCCACTGTCCCTGTCAAGGACAGCTTGCCCAGGGCCAGTGGCACTGCTGGGGACAGGCCGGTCACCAGGAGTGCCACCATTCCCATCAGGGACAGCCCAGCTGGTGGCAATGCCACTGTCCCAGTCAAGGCCAGTCCATCTCGGGGCAGTGCCACCACTGGGGACAGGCCAGTCAGTGGCAGTGCCACCGTCCCTGCTAGGGACAAGCCAGTCTCTAGCAGTGCCACTGTCCCTAGGAGGGACAGCTCACCCAGGGCCAGTGGCACTGGGGACAAACTGGTGACTGGCAGTGCCACCATCCCTGTCAGGGACAGCTCCTCCAGGAGCAGTGCCACCACTGGAGACAGGCTGAGCAGGGGCAGTGGCAGTGTCCCCATCAGGGACAGGTCACCCAGAGACAGTGGCAGTGGGGACAGGCTGGGCAGGAGCAGTGGCAGTGTCCCCATCAGGGACAGGTCACCCAGAGACAGTGGCAGTGGGGACAGGGCGGGCAGGAGCAGTGCCACCACTGGGGACAGGCTGAGCAGGGGCAGTGGCAGTGTCCCCATCAGGGACAGGTCACCCAGAGACAGCGGCACTGGGGACAGGCCAGGCAGGGGCAGTGCCACCACTGGGGACAGGCCAGGCAGGGGCAGTGCCACCACTGGGGACAGGCCGGGCAGGGGCAGTGGCACCGTCCCCATCAGGGACAGGTCAACCAGAGACAGTGGCACTGGGGACAGGCCAGGCAGGGGCAGTGCCACTGTCCCTGTCGAGGACAGGCTGGGCAGGGGCAGTGGCGCCATCAGGGACAGGCCGGACAGGGGCAGTTCCACTGTCCCCATCAGGGACAGCTCACACGGTGGCAGTGCCACTGTCCCTGTTAAGGACAGGTCAACGACAGCCAGTGCCACCACTGGGGACAGGTCAGTCATGGGCAGTGCCACTGTCCCTGTCAGGGACAGGTCACCCAGACACAGTGGCAGTGGGGACAGGTTGGGCAGGGGCAGTGCCACCACTGGGGACAGGCTGGGCAGGGGCAGTGCCACTGTCCCTGTCAGGGACAGCGCAGGCAGGGGCAGTGGCACCACTGGGGACACGCCAGGCAGGGGCAGTGCCACTGTCCCTGTCAGGGACAGCTCCTCCAGGAGCAGTGCCACCACTGGGCACAGGCTGAACCGGGGCAGTGGCAGTGTCCCCATCAGGGACAGGTCACCCAGGGCCACTGCTGTTGGGGACAAGCCAGGCAGGGGCAGTGGCAGTGTCCCCATCAGGGACAGGTCACCCACAGAGAGTGGCAGTAGGGACCGGCTGGGCAGGGGCAGTGCCACCACTGGGGACAGGCTGAGCAGGGGCAGTGGCAGTGTCCCCATCAGGGACAGGTCACCCAGAGACAGTGGCAGTGGGGACAGGCTGGGCAGGGGCAGTGCCACCACTGGGGACAGGCCGGTCGCTGGCAGTGCTACCGTCCCCATCAGGGACAGGCCAGGCAGGGGCAGTGCCACCGTCCCCATCAGGGACAGGTCATCCAGGGCCCCTGACACTGGGGACAGGCTGGGCAGGAGCAGTGCCACTGTCCCTGCCAGGGACAGCCCAGCTGGCACGGTCAGGGACATGCCAGTCTCTGGCAGTGTCACTGTCCCTGTCAGGGACAGCCCATCCAGGGGCACTGCCACTGTCCCAGCTGGGGACAGGCTGGGCACTGGCACTGCCACTGTCGCCGTTGAGGACAGGCTGGGCACTGGCACTGCCACTGTCCCCGCTGGGGACAGGCTGGGCACTGGCACTGCCACTGTCCCAGCTGGGGACAGGCTGGGCACTGGCACTGCCACTGTCCCAGCTGGGGACAGGCTGGGCACTGGCACTGCCACTGTCGCCGTTGAGGACAGGCCGGTCAGAGTTGGTGGCACGGCTGGGGACAGGCTGGTCACTGACAGTGGCACCGCTCCTGGCAGGGACTGCCCCTCCAGGGACAGTGGCACTCCTGGGGACACGCTGCTCTCTGGCAGTGCCACCGTCCCCGTCAGGGACAGCCTATCCAGGGGCACTGCCACCATCGTGGACACGCCCGTCACCGGCAGTGCCACCATGCCTGTCAGCAACAGCCCCTTCTGGGCCAGTGGCACCGCTGGGGACAGCGCGGTGGCTGGCAGTGCCACCGTGCCCATCAGGGACTGCCCGTCCCGGGGCACTGCCGCCGTCGTGGACGCGCTGGTCACTCTCAGTGGCACTGTGATGGACAGGAGGATCCTGGGCAGTGTCACCGTCCCCGTCAGGGCCAGCCTGTCCAGGGGCACCGTCACCATCGTGGACACGCCCGTCTTTGTCAGTGCCACCGTCCTCGTTGGGGACTCCATCCCCAGGGTCACTGCCGCCATCGTGGAATCGAGGGTGCCCGGCCATGCCACCCTCCCCCTCGGGGACACGCTGGCCTGTGGCAGTGCCACCCTCCCTGTCAGGGAGTGCCCGTCCGGGGACAGTGCCACCCCCGCTGCTGGGGCCGGGTCAGTGGGTGGCAGTGCCACCATCCCTGTCAGGGACTGCCCGTCCGGGGGCAGTGCCACCCTTGGGGACAGGCACGTCACTGGCAGTCCCCCCATCACGGACACGCCAGTCAGTGGCAGTGCCACCATCCCTGTCAGGGACTGCCCGTCCAGGGACAGCAGCACGCCTGGGGACAGGCCTGGCAGTGCCACCGCGCCCTCCAGGCCCGTCACTCCCGTCCGCGTCAGTGTCATCAGGGACGGCAGGACGGGCACCAGGCTGGCACCGGAGGCCCTGGCACAGCGGGGCCACAGCCAGGCCGGGTCCCCCCTGGGGGACACGCAGGGACAGCCCTGCTCCGGGCACCGCGAGGGACACACGAGGGCGGGGATGGGGTCCCCTGCGTCACACCAGTAAAAACCAGTAAAAACCAGTCACTCCAGCGCGGCTGTCGTGTCTGTGAGCGCGGGCACTGGGAGGGGACATTGGGAGTGGGGAGGGGACACGGGGAGTGGGGAGGGGACACTGACAAGGGGGGGGACACCCCATCCCACCCCCCCCGGGTGGTGACAGCGACACCCGAGGCGATTTTCCCCCGAAATCGCCGATTTTCGTTAACGCGGAACCCGCGGGGCGCCTTGGGCTTGTTCCGTGCCGAGGCCACGCCCCCAAACGCATGATACCACGCCCTTTTAACCATATATGTACACATGCCACGCCTCTTTTCCGCGGCCAGCTCCCGCATCGCCACGCCCACATATCCATATAAGCACAAAACCACGCCCCCGAAGCACAAGCCACGCCCGCTATCCCGCGCCTCCGGGCCGGCAGGGGGCGCTGTGGCGCGGCCGCCCCTCAGCCCCGTGAGGCGGCGCCGGGCCGGGCCTGGGGAGGCTCCGCCGGCCCCGGGAAGGCTCCGCCGGCCCCGCTCCGCTCCGGCCCCGCTCCGCCGGCCCCTTCCGCCCCTTCTGCTCCTCTCCCCGCGGCCCCGCTCCTCCCCGCTCTTCCCCGCTCCCCCGAGGTGAGCCCGGCCCCGCCGCGGCCTCCTCCACCCCCCTCAGCCCGGTCCCCCCCGGCGGTTCCGCGGCCGCTCCGTGTCCGGCCTCGCCTCCTCCTCCTCCTCCTCCTCCTCCTCCTCCTCCTCCTGCTCCTCCTGCTCCTCCTGGTTCCCCCCGCGGCCTCCGCCGGCGCTTCGTGGCGCAGGAGCCGGGCAGGAGGTCGCCTTTTCCCCCGCGGAGGATTTGGCGGCGATTTCCGGGCGTTTTTCCGCCTTCCCCCGCAGCAGCCGCCGGTGGCCGGGATGAGCCGCCCGCGCCGGCCGCAGGGCCGGGCTCGCCGAGCGGAACCTCGCGGGATGGGATCGCTCCAGGTACCTCTCCCAAATCCTTCTCCCCTTCCCTTTCCAGGGGGTTGCAATTCCCCTTCCCGAGCCTTTTCCAGCCGCTTTTCCTCAGGAGGATTTGCCAACCCTTCCCCCCTCCCTGCTCCCTCCCGGGGCCATCTGGTGCCTCCGGGAGCTTTGGAATTGCCCAAAATCCCCTCTAAAATTCCCCTAAAATTTGGATTGGCGGGGGTCGCTCGTCCCCTCGGGAATGTCGTCCCTGGAAAACTTCGGCTGGAGTTGGTGGGAAGTTGAATAATGAGAAATAATTACGTTTAATCCCTCCCTTTTTATTCCCTCCAGCTTCCCTGGAATCCGGAAGGGAATAACTGGGTGGAAAAAAAAAAAAGGGGATTTTCCAGCTATTTTTTTGCCGGTGCTGGAAGAGTTTTTGAGGTTTTGGAATCATTCCTGGTGTGGATCCCGTGGATCTGCTGAAAACAGTCCCTGATTTCTTCCTTGGAATTCTGAATGGGATTTCAGGGCTGGGCTCCCGAAATTCCTCCTGGAATTCCTGGATGATCCCTGCTCCGGATTTCCCGGATAATTTATGATCCCACAGTTCAGGGTCCATGCTTGGATCAGCCCAGGAGCTGCCCTTGGGATCCAGGTGGGAATGTGGATTCCTGCTTTTTTTTTTTTTTCCCTGCTTTTTGTCCCTGCTTTTTCTCAGTTTATTTCCCAGCCTTTGGGAAAAACAAAAACTTGGAAAACCTCAAAAAGTGGGAACTTGTCTACGGAATGTGATCCATGGGAGGAGGGAATTCCAGTGGAATTCTGTGGCATTTCTGGAAGAGGGAAAAGCTTTGGATGTGTTTTTTTGGGATGAGCTGAACACTTTGGGAAGGGAGGGAATCCCTGGAATTTTTGGGTTGGAGCCATGTAGGGATTTGGGATTCAGATAGAAGAGGAAAATCTGGGATATGTGGAAAAACAGGGATGGGAAGTGTGGGGAAGTGTGGAATCCCGAATTTCCACCCCTGTTTATTTTGGGATTCGTTGAGAAATGGGAGCATCAGGGATTTTTTTCCGGCTCTCATGGGGTTTTTGGGATCTAAGAGCCACAAAAATCTCAGGAATGTGGGATTTGGAGCGCTGGGAATGGCGGAACGGAGCCAAACTCTCAGACTTTGGTCAGGATTTGGGCATCTGGGATTTCTTGGAGAAGAAGTGGGGGGAAAAAAAAAAAGGAAAAGAAGAGTTAAAAAAAAAAAAAAAAAAAAAAAAAAAAGGAGAAGTGGTAGCTGGGAGGTGACCTGGGTTTGACTCACATGGAATATTTAGGGAGAATTCCTGAGAGGTCTTTCCCTCCTTTCCTGGGGAGTTGGAAAAATAAAGGGATAAAGCAAATCCTTAACTTAACAAGGAACAATCTGAAATTAACAGGGAAAAATCCTTGAATGAACAGGGAAGAAAATTAATGCCCATCTCCCCTTCAGGAGTATCCCGGGTTTCTACCCTTGAATCCCATCCCTAATCCCAATTTTTTCCCGTTTTTCCCCATTATCGAGTCCTGCAGCCCTTCCCCTGCTCCTCCTCTTGAATTTCTTCCTGAATCCAAATTTTTTCCCATTTTTCCCCATCATCGAGTCCTGCAGCCCCTCCACTGCTCCCCCTCTTGAATTCCTTCCCAAATCCCATCCCTAATCCCAATTTTTTCCCCATCATCGAGTCCTGCAGCCCCTCCACTGCTCCTCCTTTTGAATTCCTTCCCAAATCCCAGCCCTAATCCCAATTTTTTCCCATTTTCCCCATCATCGAGTCCTGCAGCCCCTCCCCTGCTCCTCCTCTTGAATTCCTTCCCAAATCCCATCCCTAATCCAAATTTTTTCCCATTTTTCCCCATCATCAAGTCCTGCAGCCCCTCCACTGCTCCTCCTCTTGAGTTCCATCCCGAATCCCATCCCTAATCCCGATTTTTCCCCATCATCGCGTCCTGCAGCCCCTCCCCTGCTCCTCCTCTTGAATTCCTTCCCAAATCCCATCCCTAATCCAAATTTTTTCCCATTTTTCCCCATCATCAAGTCCTGCAGCCCCTCCACTGCTCCTCCTCTTGAGTTCCATCCCGAATCCCATCCCTAATCCCGATTTTTCCCCCATCATCGCGTCCTGCAGCCCCTCCACTGCTCCTCCTCTTGAATTCCATCCTGAATCCATCCCTAATCCCGATTTTTCCCCCCTCATCGAGTCCTGCAGCCCCTCCACTGCTCCTCATCTTGAATTCCTTCCCAAATCCCAGCCCTAATCCCAATATTTTCCCATTTTCCCCCATCATCGAGTCCTACAGCCCCTCCACTGCTCCTCCTCCTGAGTTCCTTCCCGAATCCCATCCCTAATCCCAATTTTTTCCCATTTTCCCCCATCATCGAGTCCTGCAGCCCCTCCACTGCTCCTCCTCCTGAGTTCCATCCCGAATCCCATCCCTAATCCCGATTTTTTCCCCCGTTTTCCCAGCTCTGAGCCGCGCCGCCCCTCCTCCAGCATGGGCGACTCTCCGGTTGGGAAGAGCCCCCCGGAGCCGGGGAATTGCCAGGGGAGCGGCGGGGGGGGCTCTTCCCTGAGTGTCATCTCGGAAGGCGTGGGCGAGCTGGCCCTCATCGACGCCGAGGTGGCCAAGAAGGCCTGCGAGGAGGTCCTGGAGAAGGTCAAGCAGCTCCGCGCGATTCCCGACGCCGTTCCCAACGGGGAGAGCTGCCAGATCCGCTGCCTGGACGATCCGCCCGGCTCGCGGATCCAGGAGGAAGAGGAGGAGAGCTCCGGCGCGGCCAGGACGGCGCGCAAGCGCCAGAACCAGGCCAAGCAGTCGTGGCTCCTGCGCCTCTTCGAGTCCAAGCTCTTCGACATCTCCATGGCCATCTCGTACCTGTACAACTCCAAGGAGCCCGGCGTGCAGGCCTACATCGGGAACCGCCTGTTCTGCTTCCGCGACGACGAGGTGGATTTCTACCTGCCCCAGCTGCTCAACATGTACATCCACATGGACGAGGACGTGGGGGACGCCATCAAGCCCTACATCGTGCACCGCTGCCGCCAGAGCATCGACTTCTCGCTGCGCTGCGCGCTGCTGCTGGGCGCCTACTCCTCGGACATGCACATCTCCACGCAGCGCCACTCCCGCGGGACCAAGCTGCGCCGGCTCATCCTCTCCGACGAGCTGAAGCCGGCGGGCAGGAGGAGGGAGCTGGCCGGAGCCGCGGCCGGCGCTGACACGGGGCTCTCGCCCTCCAAACGGACTCACCAGAGGTCCAAGTCGGACGCCACGGTGTCCATCAGCCTCAGCAGCAACCTGAAGCGCACGGCCAGCAACCCCAAGGTGGAGAGCGAGGAGGAGGTAAAGCCTGGGGGGTTCCCTAGGGAATTCTGTGGGAATTGTGGGGCTGGGATTGAGCTCCAAGGATCAGACCCAGGAGGAGAGCAAGGAGGAGGTAAAGCCTGGGGGGTTCCCGAGGGAATTCTGTGGGAATTGTGGGGCTGCGATTGAGCTCCAAGGCTCAGACCCACATGGAAAACGAGGAGGAGGTAAAGCTTGGGGTGCTTCCGAGGGATGTGGGAATTGTGGGGCTGGGATTGAGCTCCAAGGATCAACTCCAAGGTGGAGAGTGAGGAGGAGGTAAAGCCTGGGGTGCTCCCAAGGGAATTCTGTGGGAATTGAGGTGCTGTGATTGAGCTCCAAGGCTCAGCAGCCATCCCAAGGTGGACAGCGAGGAGGAGGTAAAGCCTGGGGTGTTCCTGAGGGAATTCTTTGGGAATTATGGGGCTGGGATTGAGCTCCAAGACTCAACCCCAAGGTGGAGAGTGAGGAGGAGGTAAAGCCTGGGGGGTTCCCAAAGGAATTCTGTGGGAATTGTGGGGCTGGGATTGAGCTCCAAGGCTCAGCCCCACATGGAAAACGAGGAGGTAAAGCCTGGGGTGCTTCCGAGGGATGTGGGAATTGTGGGGCTGGGATTGAGCTCCAAGGCTCAGCCCCACATGGAAAGTGAGGAGGAGGTAAGGCCTGGGGTGTTCCCAAAGGAATTCTGTGGGAATTGTGGGGCTGGGATTGAGCTCCAAGGCTCAGCCCCACATGGAAAACGAGGAGGTAAAGCCTGGGGTGCTTCCGAGGGATGTGGGAATTGAGGGGCTGGGATTGAGCTCCAAGGATCAACTCCAAGGTGGAGAGTGAGGAGGAGGTAAAGCCTGGGGGGTTCCCGAGGGAATTCTGTGGGAATTGTGGGGCTGCGATTGAGCTCCAAGGATCAACTCCAAGGTGGAGAGTGAGGAGGAGGTAAAGCCTGGGGGGTTCCCAAGGGAACTCTGTGGGAATTGTGGGGCTGGGATTGAGCTCCAAGGCTCACCCCACATGGAAAACAAGGAGGAGGCAAAGCCTGGCGTGCTCCCGAGGGAATTCTGTGGGAATTGTGGGGCTGGGATTGAGCTCCAAGGATCAGCAGCCATCCCAAGGTGGAGAGCGAGGAGGAGGTAAAGCCTGGGGGGTTCCCAAGGGAATTCTGTGGGAATTGTGGGGCTGGGATTGAGCTCCAAGACTCAGCCCCACATGGAAAACAAGGAGGAGGTAAAGCCTGGCCTGTTCCTGAGGGAATTCTGTGGGAATTGTGGGGCTGGGATTGAGCTCCAAGGATCAACCCCAAGGTGGAGAGTGAGGAGGAGGTAAAGCCTGGGGTGTTCCTGAGGGAATTCTTTGGGAATTGTGGGGCTGGGATTGAGCTCCAAGGCTCACCCCACATGGAAAACAAGGAGGAGGTAAAGCCTGGCGTGCTCCCGAGGGAATTCTGTGGGAATTGTGCTCCAAGGATTGGTGTGTTGGGAAAATCCCATGGTTGTTCCCTGGGATTCATCCCAGAGCTCCTCTGGGATTGTGCTCCAAGGCTGACCCTGGCATGAGCTGGGAATTCCAAGTGGGAAAGGAGCCCCGAGCTGGTGCTGGGAGCAGATTTTGGGAGCGGCGCTTCCCAAATCCGGGAAAAACGAATCCTCCAGAGGGTGGAATGCACCCCAGGGAAACTGGGAATGACTGGGAATGGTTTGGAGTGACCGGGAATAATGACTGGGAATGACTGGGAATGGTTTGGAATGACTGGGAATGGTTTGGAGTGACTGGGAATGGTTTGGAGTGACTGGGAATGGCTGGGAATTCCCAGGAATTCCTGGGAAATGGATCAGAAATCCAAGGTTTGATTCTGCTGGGAATTCCACTGGGAATCCTTGGAAGGAGCCAAGGATTGTTCCAAACTCTGGGAATTGGGATAAGGATGGAAGGAAGGATTGGGAAGGAATTTTCCAGGTCGGATTGGGGATCAAAACACCCCGGAAAAATCCGGGGCCGTTCCCGCCGGGATGAATTTTTAATATGGAAAAGGAGGAGGCGGAAACCGGAGCTTTTCCATAAATTATGGATGAGGAAACTCCTGGAAACGATCCTGAGAAAGCTGGGAAAGCACAAAACCAGGGAGGCTCCAGCCCTGGATCCCGACTGTCCCTCAAAAATCCCGGAGTTCTTGGAAGTGCTGGGTGTTTTTCCCTCCGGAATCCAGGAATTCCTTGGAAAAAGCAGGGAAAATTGATGGGAAATGATCCCAAAATTCATCAGGGAAGGGAAAATCGGTGGAAAAATCATCCCAAATTTTCCCTCCCCTGGTGAACTTTGGGGTCATTTCCCATCAGTTTTCCCCCCAGATGGGATCCAGACCTGATTGTCCCCTTTTTTTGGGAATTTTTGGGAATTTTAGCCCCAAATTTTTACGGGATGAAGCTCCATTGGATCCCTTTTAGGAAGAAAATAATGACTTGATGGACTCCAAGTGCTGGAATTTCGGGATATTTGGGATGGGAATGGCAGGAAAATTTGGGATAGGTCAGGAATTTCTCCGTGATAAAAAGGGCCTCAAGAATTGGGGTTTTGGGAATTTTCGGGATCGTTTCCATGGGATTCGTTTGATGTGCTGAAATTCGGGATAAACTGGAATCCAGGAAGGAAAAAAAGAAAAACCCCATGGATTTGGTGATGGAAAAGGTCAGAAATCCACGGAATTAGGAGCTGGATCCATCCTGGTCCTTCTGGGCTGGGATAAGGAATCCCAGAGAGGAGGAAAACTGGGAAAATCCCGGGAATTCAGCGCTAGGATCTGCTCTGCTTTGATCCCATCCTGCTTGAGGATCCTGTGGAATTTTCCTTCCTGGAATTTTTCTGGTAATTCCAAGAGGATGGGAGCAAAAAAAAAACTTGGGAATTGCTGGGAGTGAACCTGGAGCTAAACTTTGCTTTTTCTCCCCCTTTTCCCTGCTCCTTCCTCTCTTTCCTGTGGAAAAAAAAAAATTCCCCCCCAAAAAAACTGCCCCAAATCCCCCTTTTCCTGCTTTTCCCAGGAATTCTCCTCGAGTACGGAAAGCCTGGATAAATCCCTGGCTCCCGTAAGTTCCGATCCCGTTTTCCGGAGGTTCCCTCTTCCCACCGCAGCATTTCCTCAATTCCACCCCTCTGGAATTTCCCAGCATTCCCCAAATATTCCCAAAAAAAAAAACAAACAACAAACCACCCAAAAAAAATCCCGGCATCACCACCGTGATGCTTCCTCGGAGTGGGAATTCCAGGAAAATTCCTTCCAGTTGGATAAAATCCAGGAAAATCTCCATTTTCCCACCAAAATCCATCCGGGAATGAGGGGATTCCTGCTTTTCCTGCTTTTCTGTTGCAGGTGGAAGAGGAAATGCTGTTTTCCCTTGGAATTTGGCTCCCAAAATTCTCATCCGGATGGGATTAATTTGCTTTTTTTTTTCCCATGGTTTTTTTCCCACCAATCATTCCTTGATTCCATTCTTTTAATTCCTTCTTTTTTCCATGAAAATTCCAATCGAATCCTGATTTTTCTCTCCCGAATGAACCCTTTCCCCGTTTTTTCCATTGTTTTTTTTTTTTTTTTTTTGGAATCTTTCCCTCTTTTCCCACCAGGATTCCCGCTGGGAATGTGTAGTCCATGATTTCTTCCAGCACGGGAAGTTTGGGAAGAATTCCATGATTTTTTTTTTAGGCTTTTCTGGGAATTCCTGGATTCCAACCCAGCTCTGATCCTGCTGGGAATTCCCAGGGATCATTCCCACGCCTGGATTTGGGAATTTTGTTGGGATTTGATCCCAAATTTCGGGTTCATCCTAAATCCCACTGTTTTTAGGGATGCTTGGGATGAGCTCCAAGCCCCAAATTCCCACCCAAAATTCCAGGAATTCCTTGATTTCCACCCATTCTTGCTCCTCCCAGCCCGGCCAACGGCTCCTCTCCGGGGTTTTTTTTGGGAATCGACGGAAAACAGGGATAATTCCTCCTTCCCTATGGGATGTTCTGCTGGAGTGGGAAATCTTGGGAATGCTGGGATGGGGAATGGGATGAAGAGGAAAATTCCTTCTGGAATTTCCCTTTGGAATGGGAAGAAGTGGAGAATTCCCCTCTGGAATGGGATGAAGAAGAGGAAGATTCCCTCTGGAATTTCCCTTCGGAATGCGATGAAGAGGAATTTTCCCTCTGGAATGGGCTGGAGAAGAAATTCCCTTTGGAATGGGATGAGGAAAATTCCTCTCTGGAATGGGATGGGATGAAGAGGAAAATTCTCCTTTGGAATGGGATGAAGAGGAATTTCCCTCTGGAATGTGATGGAATTTCCCAACCCCTGTGGCTGGAAGATCCAAGATCTCCAAATTTCCCACCGGGCCCAGAATTCCAGAGGCTCCGAACGGGTCCTGGCACCGCTGGAATATTCCTGAGCTTGGGAGAAAGATCCTTAGGAAGCGTTTTGGGATCCCTGGAAAATCCAGGAACTGCCCTGGATCGAGATGGGGGCTGATCCAGAGGGATCCCTGGATTGATCCCAGATTCCCAAATTCCGCCGGGAAAAGCATTTCCTGGTATTCCGAGGGGACAACATCCGTGGAAAACCTGGATGGGAGGAGCAGGAATATCAGAACCACCGGAATTCCGCGGGAAAAGCCGGGAAGCATCCATGGGGACATCCCGGGTTTTTGCAGGAATGGGATTCAATCCATGGGGAGCTGAGGGAATTTTTGGGGTCCGGCCGGGATCGGGAGCCTCTGGAATATTTCTCCCGTGCCTGGAGCCAGGCGGGGGTGGGGAAGCCGAGCGTTATCCCGGAATTCCTGAGGGAATTTTTGGACGTGGACTACAAATCCAACGGATTCCCAGCCGGGAATGCCCATCCCGATCCTTCTTTCCCTGATTTTCCCCGATCCTCTCCTCTTGCTCTGCGATATTCCCGATTTTTCCGGCGTTTTCCGTTGCTTCCCCCGTCCCGATCTGTGGCTTTCTGCATGCGCCGTTCCCAGCATGATCGGAGCGCTCGGTGATCCCGAAAATCAGCCCTTGGTTATTCCCGAGTTTTGGGAACGTGGAGTGGAAATTTGGGATCGATGCGGGGAGGGGGCTCCTGCCTCCAAGGGGAAAATCCCAAATCCCTGTGGGATTGTTGGATTGGGGCACCAGGGAGGGGCGGCGGGAGGATCCTCCCAAATCCCGGGAATCCGGAGGATCCCAAATCCGGGATCCTGCTCTGCTGGGGGATGGATGGGACTCCCAAATTTCCAGGATCTGGGAAGAGGGAGGGGCAGGAGGAGGGAAGGGTGGGAAGAGGGAAGGGCAGGGAAGAGGGAAAAGCAGGAAATGGATCCCACTGGAAAACCACCAACATCACCTCCATTTTCCTCCTTTTCCCCCAACTTTTCATCTTTCATCCCAATCCTTCCCAAGCCTTTCCCAGCCGGTCTGGGATGGGAAGAGCAGGGAGAAGGGAGGGCTGGGAAGGTCCTGTGGGATGGGATCGATGGGATGGGATGGGATCAATGGGATGGGGTCAATGGGAGGGGATGGGATCAATGTGATGGGATCAATGGGACAGGGTCAATGGGACGGGGTCAATGGGATGGGGTCAATGGGACAGGATGGGATCGATTGGATTGGATGGGATGGATGGGATGGGATCAATGGGAAGGGGTCAATGGGATGGGATCAATGGGATGGGGTCAGTGGGATGGGATGGCATCGATTGGATGGGATAGGATGGATGGGATGGGATCAATGGGATGGGATGGGATCGATTGGATGGGATGGGATCAATGGGATGGGATGGGGTCAATGGGATGGGATCAATGGGATGGGATGGGGTCAATGGGATGGGATCAATGGGATGGGGTCAATGGGATGAGATCAATGAGATGGGATCAATGGGAAGGGGTCAATGGGATGGGATCAATGGGAAGGGGTCAATGGGACGGGATCAATGAGATGGGATGGGATCAATGGGATGGGATCAATGGGATGGGATGGGATGGGGTCGATGGGATAGGGTCAATGGGATGGGATCAATGGGATGGGGTCAATGGGACGGGATCAATGGGATGGGGTCAATGGGATTGGATCAGTGGGATGGGATCAATGAGATGGGATCAATGAGATGGGATGTGATGCAGTCAATGGGATGGGGTCAATGGGATGGAGTCAATGGGATGGGATCAATGGGATGGGGTCAATGGGATGGGATCAATGGGATGGGATGGGATGGGGTCAATGGGATGGGATCAATGGGATGGGGTTGATGGGATGGGGTCAGTGGGATGAAGACCCCTTCCCTGTGGACGAGCTGACATCCCCTCCGTTTCCCCCCTTTTCCCAACCCTCCCGTCGGGACGCCGGCAGCCGGCGCGGCTGGCCCCGGAGCGCGAGTTCATCAAGTCGCTGATGGCCATCGGCAAGCGCCTGGCCACGCTGCCCACCAAGGAGCAGAAGACGCAGCGCCTGATCTCGGAGCTGTCCCTGCTCAACCACAAGCTGCCGGCGCGCGCCTGGCTGCCCACGGCCGCCTTCCCGCACCACGTGGTGCGCGTGCCCCACTCGCAGGCCGTGGTCCTCAACTCCAAGGACAAGGTGGGCTGGGAAGGAAACGGCGTCTGGGATCTGGGAGAGGGCGGTTGGGATGGCGCGGGAACGGGGGGAGAGCTGGAGGTGGCCATCGGGGGGATTCGAGCGCCACGGGGTGCGCGTGATCCTCGGCGCCGAAGAGCGGGTCTGGGAAAGGGGGATTGGGATGGGAGATGGGGTTTGGGAGATGGGGTTTGGGAGGGGAGATGGGGTTTGGGAGATGGGGTTTGGGATGGGAGATGGGATTTGGGATGGGAGATGGGGTTTGGGAGATGGGGTTTGGGATGGGAGATGGGGTTTGGGAGATGGGGTTTGGGATGGGAGATGGGGTTTGGGAGATGGGGTTTGGGATGGGAGATGGGGTTTGGGAGATGGGGTTTGGGATGGGAGATGGGGTTTGGGAGATGGGGTTTGGGATGGGAGATAGCATTTGGGATAGGAGATGGGATTTGGGATGGGAGATGGGATTTGGGACGGTAGATGGGATTTGGGAGGTGGGATTTCAGATGGGAGATGGGGATTTGGGAGATGGGATTTGGGAGGTGGGATTTGGGATGGGAGATGGGATTTGGGAGATGGGGATTTGGGATAGGATTTGGGATGGGAGATGGGATTTGGGAGATGGGATTTGGGAGGGGAGATGGGATTTGGGAGATGGGATTTGGGATGGGAGATGGGATTTGGGATGGGAGATGAGGATTTGGGATAGGAGATGGGATTTGGGAGATGGGGATTTGGGATAGGATTTGGGATGGGAGATGGGATTTGGGAGATAGGATTAGGGAGATGGGATTCGGGATGGGAGATGGGATTTGGGATGGGAGATGGGGTTTGGGAGATGGGATTTGGGAGGGGAGATGGGATTTGGGAGATGGGATTTGGGATGGGAGATGGGATTTGGGATGGGAGATGGGATTTGGGAGATGGGAGATGGGATTTGGGAGATGGGAGATGGGGATTTGGGATGGGATTTGGGATGGGAGATGGGATTTGGGATGGGAGATGGGGTTTGGGAGATGGGATTTGGGATGGTGTGGGAATGCTGGGACAGCTGGAATTGGGCCCAAACCCCCTGAGCACCTCCCACTTCCAATCCCTCTGGAATCTCCACCCTTTTCCTAAAAAACCCCACGGATTTCCCCCCGAATCCAGGCCCTGGGAATCCCCAGGGTCACCCCTCATCCCTGCGCCGTCCCCTCCTCCCGCAGGCTCCCTACCTGATCTACGTGGAAGTCCTGGAATGCGACAATTTCGACACGGCCAGCGTGCCGGCGCGCATCCCGGAGAACCGCATCCGGAGCACGCGCTCGGCCGAGAACCTTCCGGAATGCGGGATGGGCCCGGAGCAGCGGGCCGGCAGCTTCAGCACCGTCCCCAACTACGACAACGACGACGAGGCCTGGTCCGTGGACGACATCGTGGAGCTGCAGGTGGAGGTGGGCGCCGGGAACGGGATTTTCCACAGGGATCGGGGGCGCTCCGGGATCCCCCTGGGATGGGGTTTTAGGGAGCACCGCGGGGTTTTGTGGGGTTGGATAAAAACGGGTGGGATTTGACGGGGTTTGATGGGTTTTTAATGGGATTTGATGGGATTTTGATGGGAATTTAATGGGATTTTAATGGGATTTTAATGGGATTTTAATGGGAATTTAATGGGATTTGATGGGATTTGATGGGATTTTAATGGGAATTTAATGGGATTTGATGGGATTTGAGTGGGATTTTAATATGATTTTAATGGGAATTTAATGGGATTTTAATGGGATTTTAATGGGATTTTAATAGGATCTTATTAGGATTTTAATGGCAATTTAATGGGATTTGATGGGATTTTAATGGGATTTTGATAGGAATTTAATGGCAATTTAATGGGATTTTAATAGGATTTGAATGGGAATTTAATATGATTTGATGGGATTTTAATGGGATTTGCTGGGATTTGAATGGGATTTTAATGGGAATTTAATAGGATTTTAATGTGATTTGATGGGATTTTAATGGGAATTTAATGGGATTTGAATGGGATTATAATGGGATTTTAATAGGATTTTGATGGGATGTTAATGGGAATTTGATGGGATTTTATTGGGAATTTAATGGGATTTGATGGGATTTTAATGGGATTTTAATAGGATCTTATTAGGATTTTCATGGCAATTTAATGGGATTTTAATAGGAATTTAATGGGATTTTAATGGGATTTTATTGAGAATTTAATGGGATTTGATGGGATTTTAATGGGAATTTAATAGGATTTTAAAGGGATTTTATTGGGAATTTAATGGGATTTGATGGGATTTTAATGGGAATTTAATGGGATTTTAATAGGATTTTAATGGTAATTTAATGCGATTTGATGGGATTTTAATGGGATTTTGATACGAATTTAATGGCAATTTAATGGGGTTTTAATAGGATTTGAATGGGAATTTAATATGATTTGATGGGATTTGATGGGATTTTAATGGGATTTGATGGGATTTTAATGGGATTTTAATGGGAATTGATGGGATTTTAATGAGATTTTAATGGGATTTTAATAGGATTTTAATGGGGTTTTAATGGGATTTTAATAGGATTTGATGGAATTTTGATGGGGTTTTAATGGGATTTTAATAGGATTTGATGGGATTTTAATGGGATTTTAATAGGATTTGATGGGATTTTAATGGGACTTGATGGGATTTTAATGGGATTTGGTGGGATTTTAGTGGGATTTGATGGGATTTCATGGAATTTCATTGGGTTTTCCCGGGATCCCCCAGCTCCCGGAGATGCACACCAACAGCTGTGACAACATCTCCCAGTTTTCCGTGGATTCCATCACCAGCCAGGAGAGCCGGGAGCCCGTCTTCATCGCCGCCGGGGACATCCGGTGAGCTTTGGGAAAATGGGGAGTTTTTCCACAAAAAAACCCGGAATTCTGACAATTCCCAGAGCAGAAATCTGGGAATTTTCCCTGATAAAACCCCTGGAATTCCCACATTGCCCAGAGCAAAAATCGGGAGTTTTTCCACAATAAAACCCCTGGAATTCCAACATTCCCAAAAGTAAAAATGCAGGAATTTTCACTCAATAAAACCCCGGAATTCTGACATTCCCAAAAGCAAAAATCCAGGAATTTTCCCTCCGTAAAACTGCGGAATTGCGACAATCCCAAAAGCAAAAATGCAGGAATTTTCCCTCAATAAAACCCCTGGAATTCCAACATTCCCAAAAGCAAAAATCGGGAGTTTTTCCACAATAAAACCTCTGGAATTCTGACATTCCCAATAAAAAATGCAGGAATTTCCCCTCAATAAAACCCCTGGAATTCTGACATTCCCTGGAGTAAATATGCGGGAATTTTCCCTCAATAACAGCCTGGAATTCCAACATTCCCAAAAGTAAAAATGCAGGAATTTCCCCGCCAAAAATGCAGGAATTTTCCCTCAATAAAACCCCTGGAATTCCAACTTTCCCTGGAGCAAAAATGCAGGAATTTTCCCACAATAAAACCTCTGGAATTCCAACATTCCCAAAAGCAAAAATCGGGAGTTTTTCCACAATAAAACCTCTGGAATTCCAACATTCCCAAAAGCAAAAATCGGGAGTTTTTCCACAATAAAACCTCTGGAATTCCAACATTCCCAAAGCAAAAATGCAGGAATTTTCCCTCAATAAAACCCCTGGAATTCCAACACTCCCTGGAACAAAAATCCAGGAATTTCCCCTCAATAAAACCCCTGGAATTCCAACATTCCCTGGAGCAAAAGTCAGGAGCTTTTCCACAATAAAACCCTGGAATTCCAACACTCCCTGGAGCAAAAATGCAGGAATTTTCACTCAATAAAACCCCGGAATTCTGACATTCCCTGGAGCAAAAATTGGGAGTTTTCCCACAATAAAACCCCTGGAATTCCAACTTTCCCTGGAGCAAAAATCGGGAGCTTTTCCACAATAAAACCTCTGGAATTCTGACATTCCCAATAAAAAAAGCAGGAATTTCCCCTCAATAAACCCCTGGAATTCTGGCCTTGCCCAGAGCGGGAAGGCGGCGTTTTCCCACGTTTTTTTCCGTGGAAAAAGCCGGAATTGCCGTTGCGGTCCCGCAGGCGGCGGCTGTCGGAGCAGCTGGCCCACACGCCCACGGCGTTCCGCAGGGACCCCGAGGATCCGTCGGCCGTGGCCCTCAAGGAGCCCTGGCAGGAGAAAGTCAGGTAAGGGATGGGGAATTCCGGGAATTCCAGGGAAATCCTCATCCAGGAATCACCCTGGGAAAAAAAAAACAATTTGGGTTTGCCCCAGTTCCCGGGAATTCCAGGGAAATCCTCATCCAGGGGGTTCCCTGGGAATTCCAGGGAAATCCTCATCCAGGAATCACCCTGGGAAAAAAATCCAATTTGGGGTTTGGCCCAATTCCTGGGAATTTCAGGGAAATCCTCATCCAGGGGGTTCCCTGGGAATTCCAGGGAAATCCTCATCCAGGAATCACCCTGGGAAAAAAAAAACCCAATTCAGGGTTTGCCCCAATTCCTGGGAATTCCAGGGAATCCTCATCCAGGAATCACCCTGGGAAAAAAAAAAATCCAATTTGGGTTTGCCCCAATTCCCGGGATTTTCAGGGAAATCCTCATCCAGGGGGTTCCCTGGGAAAAAAAAAAAACAATTTGGGGTTTGCCCCAGTTCCCGGGAATTCCAGGGAAATCCTCATCCAGGGGGTTCCTTGGGAATTCCAGGGAAATCCTCATCCAGGGGGTTTGCCCCAAATTCCTGGGAATTCCAGGGAAATCCTCATCCAGGAATCACCCTGGGAAAAAAAAAAAACAATTTGGGGTTTGCCCCAATTCCCGGGAATTCCAGGGAAATCCTCATCCAGGAATCACCCTGGGAAAAAAAAAAATCCAATTTGGGGTTTGCCCCAATTCCCGGGAATTCCAGGGAAATCCTCATCCAGGGGGTTTGCCCCAATTCCCGGGAATTCCAGGGAAATCCTCATCCAGGAATCACCCTGGGAAAAAAAAAAATCCAATTTGGGTTTGCCCCAATTCCTGGGAATTTCAGGGAAATCCTCATCCAGGAATCACCCTGGGAAAAAAATCCAATTTGGGGTTTGCCCCAATTCCCGGGATTTTCAGGGAAATCCTCATCCAGGAATCACCCTGGGAAAAAAAAAACAAATTCAGGGTTTGCCCCAATTCCTGGGAATTCCAGGGAAATCCTCATCCAGGAATCACCCTGGGAAAAAAAAAACAAATTCAGGGTTTGCCCCAATTCCCAGGAATTCCAGGGAAATCCTCATCCAGGAATCACCCAGGGAAAAAAAAAACAATTTGGGGTTTGCCCCAATTCCCGGGAATTCCAGGGAAATCCTCATCCAGGGGGTTCCCTGGGAATTCCAGGGAAATCCTCATCCAGGGGGTTTGCCCCAATTCCCGGGATTTCCAGGGAAATCCTCATCCAGGAATCACCCTGGGAAAAAAAAACAATTTGGGGTTTGCCCCAATTCCTGGGAATTCCAGGGAAATCCTCATCCAGGAATCACCCTGGGAAAAAAAAAACAATTTGGGGTTTGCCCCAATTCCCGGGATTTTCAGGGAAATCCTCATCCAGGAATCACCCTGGGAAAAAAAAAAACAGGAATTTCAATAGGATTTTAATGGGATTTGATAGGATTTTGATGGGATTTTAACAGGATTTGAACAGAATTTTAATGGGATTTGATAAGATTTCAATGGGATTTGATGGGATTTTAACAGAATTTTCTGGGATTTTAATGGCGTGTTAACGGGATTTTGATGGGATTTTAACGGGATTTGATGGAATTTTAATGGGATTTGATGGGATTTTAATGGGATTTTAACGGTATTTGAACAGGATTTTAATGGGATTTGATGGGATTTTAATGGGATTTGACGGGATTTTAACAGGATTTGAACAGGATTTTAATGGGGTTTTAACGGGATTTGATAGGATTCCGATGGGATTTGATGGGTTTTACAAGGGATTTTTACGGAATTTTCTGGGATTTTAACGGGATTTTAACAGGATTTTAATGGGCTTTAAATGGGATTTGATGGGATTTTGAGAGGATTTTAATGAGATTTGATAGGATTTTGATGGGATTTTAACAGGATTTTAATGGGATCTTAATGAGATTTTAACGGGATTTGATGGGATTTTGATGGGATTTGATGGGATTTGATGGGATTTGATAGGATTCCAATGGGATTTGATAGGATTCCAATGGGATTTGATGGGATTCCAATGGGATTTGATAGGATTCCGATGGGATTTGATGGGATTTTGATGGGATTTGATGGGATTTTGATGGGATTTGATGGGATTTTGATGGGATTTTGATGGGATTTGATGGGATTTTGATGGGATTTGATGGGATTTACAAGGGATTTTTACGGAATTTTCTGCGATTTTAACTGGATTTTGCTAAGACTTTAACGGGATTCCGTGAGATTTCCGCGGGATTGGACGGGCGCAACGGCAATTCCCGGGAATTCCCGGGGCTCCTCCCGGCCCGCGGGTGCCGGGGCCATGCCGTCGCTCCCGTTTTTCCCCGCCAGGAGGATCCGGGAAGCCTCTCCCTACGGCCACCTGCCCTCGTGGCGCCTCCTCTCCGTCATCGTCAAGTGCGGCGACGACCTGCGGCAGGAGCTGCTGGCGTTCCAGGTGCTCAAACAGCTGCAGGTGAGGAACCGCGGCATTCCCGGGACAGCGCGCCCGCGCCGGGGCTCAGCGGGGATTTGGGGTTTGGTGGGGATTCGGGGGGTGTTAATGGGGATTAATGGCATTTAATGGGGTTTCATGGGGTGTTAGTGGGGATTTGTGGGGGTTTAGTGGGGATTTGTGGGGTTTAGTGGGGATTTGGGGGGTTTAGTGGGGATTTGTGGGGTTTAGTGGGGTTTAGTGGGGATTTGGGGGGTTTTAATGGGGATTAATGGCATTTAATGGGGTTTCATGGGGTGTTAGTGGGGATTTGTGGGGGTTTAGTGGGGATTTGTGGGGTGTTAATGGGGTTTCATGGGGTGTTAGTGGGGTTTCGTGGGGGTTTAGTGGGGATTTGGGGGGATTTGTGGGGATTAATGGCATTTAATGGGGTTTCATGGGGTGTTAGTGGGGATTTGTGGGGTTCTAATGGGGTTTAGTGGCATTTTAATGGGGGTCCATGGAATGTTAATGGGGTTTCATGGGATTTTAATGGGGTTTTGTGGGGGTTTATTTGTGGATGGAATATTGGATGGAATTTGGATGGAATTGGGATGGAATTGGATGGAATTGGATGGAATTGGATGGACTATTGATGGAATTGGATGGACTATTGATGGAATATTGATGGAATTGGGATGGAATATTGATGGAATATTGATGGAATTGGGATGGAATTGGATGGAATATTGATGGAATTGGATGGAATTGGATGGACTATTGATGGAATTGGATGGACTATTGATGGAATTGGATGGAATTTGATGGACTATTGATGGAATTGGATGGAATATTGATGGAATCTTACCGCTCTTTCCACCCTCCCTTTAACCCCTTCCGCGCTGGCTCCGCGGCGCTCTGGGCCCCGCAGTCCATCTGGGAGCAGGAGCGCGTGCCGCTGTGGATCCGGCCCTACAAGATCCTGGTGATCTCGGCGGACAGCGGGATGATCGAGCCCGTGCTCAGCGCCGTGTCCCTGCACCAGGTGAAGAAGCAGTCGCAGCTCTCGCTGCTCGACTACTTCCGGCAGGAGCACGGCAGCGCCAACAGCGAGAGCTTCCTGTCGGCACAGCGCAACTTCGTGCGCAGCTGCGCCGGCTACTGCCTGGTGTGCTACCTGCTGCAGGTCAAGGACAGGTAATTAATGACCTAATTAATCAATTAACGGGGGCCGATGGGCACTGCCTGCTGTGCTACCTGCTGCAGGTCAAGGACAGGTAATTAATGACCTAATTAATCAATTAACGGGGGCCGATGGGCACTGCCTGGTGTGCTACCTGCTGCAGGTCAAGGACAGGTAATTAATGACCTAATTAATCAATTAACGGGGGCCGATGGGCACTGCCTGGTGTGCTACCTGCTGCAGGTCAAGGACAGGTAATTAACCAGTTAATTAATCAATTAACGGGGGCCGATGGGCACTGCCTGGTGTGCTACCTGCTGCAGGTCAAGGACAGGTAATTAATGACCTAATTAACCAGTTAATGAATTAACTAATGCGGGGTAACGGGCACTGCCTGGTGTGCTACCTGCTGCAGGTCAAGGACAGGTAATTAATGACCTAATTAATCAATTAACGGGGGCCGATGGGCACTGCCTGCTGTGCTACCTGCTGCAGGTCAAGGACAGGTAATTAATGACCTAATTAACGAGTTAATGGGGGCCGATGGGCACTGCCTGGTGTGCTACCTGCTGCAGGTCAAGGACAGGTAATTAATGGCTTAATTAATCAATTAACGGGGGCCGATGGGCACTGCCTGCTGTGCTACCTGCTGAAGGTCAAGGACAGGTAATTAATGGCTTAATTAATCAATTAACGGGGGCCGATGGGCACTGCCTGCTGTGCTACCTGCTGCAGGTCAAGGACAGGTAATTAATGACCTAATTAACGAGTTAATGAATGAACTAATGCAGGGTAACGGGCACTGCCTGCTGTGCTACCTGCTGCAGGTCAAGGACAGGTAATTAACCACTAATTAATGAGTTAATGAATGAACTAACGGGGGCCGATGGGCACTGCCTGGTGTGCTACCTGCTGCAGGTCAAGGACAGGTAATTAATGAGTTAATTAATCAGTTAATGATTGGGCACTGCCTGCTGTGCTTCCTGCTGCAGGTCCATCTCCGGCTTTGGGGGAATTTGGGGATTTTTGGGGAATTTTTTCCATATTTTTCCGTTTTATTTTTGGATTTTTTCTGGATTTTCTGGCGTTCTCCCCGGGCGCCGTTTCGGTGCCTCTCCGAGGGATTTTACCTCATTTGATTTCTCCTGGATTTTTTTTGGTTTGGTTGTTTTTAATTCCCCGCGGGGTTTGCGGGAATGCCGCGGGATCCCGAGGGAACTCTCTGGAATTCCGCAGGCACAACGGGAACATCCTGCTGGACGCCGAGGGTCACATCATCCACATCGACTTCGGCTTCATCCTGTCCAGCTCGCCCCGCAACCTCGGCTTCGAGACCTCGGCCTTCAAACTCACCTCCGAGTTCGTGGACGTGAGTGCGGCCCCGAGCCCGGCCCTTCCGGGGATTCCGGGGATTCCTGGGGTTCCAGGGGATTCCCATCCCGGATTCCTGGGGATTACAGGGATTCCCATCCCGGATTCCTGGGGATTCCCATCCTGGATTCCCGGGGGTTCCGGGGATTCCCATCCCGGATTCCTGGGGATTCCCATCCTGGATTCCTGGGGGTTCCAGGGATTCCCATCCTGGATTCCCGGGGATTACAGGGGATTCCTGGGATTCCAGGGATTCCGGGGGATTCCCATCCTGGATTCCAGGGGATTCCAGGGATTCCGGGGGATTCCCATCCTGGATTCCAGGGGATTCCGGGGATTCCGGGGATTCCCAGGGGATTCCAGGGGGGGGAATTCCCAGAGTTCCCATCCTGGGGGATTCCCGGGCATTCCTGGGGCATTCCCGGGCACTCCTGGCGTTCAGTCCCGGCGTTCCCGAGCTCCATCCCGGGGGGTTCCCAGGGGATTCCATTCCCAGAGTTCCCATCCTGGGGCATTCCCGGGGCATTCCCGGTGTTCCATCCCGGTGTTCCCAAGCTCCATCCCAAGGGATTCCCAGGCGATTCCAGTGGGGGGAATTCCTAGAGTTCCCATCCCGGGGCATTCCCGGGCATTCCTGGGCATTCCCGGGCATTCCCGGGGCTCCATCCCAGGGGGTTCCCGAGCTCCATCCCAGGCCATTCCCGGGGCATTCCCGGGGCATTCCCGGGGCATTCCCGGCATTCCTGGGGCATTCCTGGGGCATTCCCAGAGCTCCATCCCAGGGCATTCCCAGGGCATTCCCAGGGCATTCCCGTGGCATTCCCGGGGCATTCCCGGCATTCCCATAGCTCCATCCCAGGGCATTCCCGGGCATTCCCAGGGCATTCCCATGGCATTCCCGGGCATTCCCAGCATTCCCTCCCGGCGTTCCCGAGCTCCATCCCAGGGCATTCCCGGGGCATTCCCATGGCATTCCCGGGGCATTCCCGTGGCATTCCCGGGGCATTCCCGTGGCATTCCCGGGCGTTCCCGGCGTTCCCTCCCGGCGTTGCCGAGCTCGGTGCCGCGTTCCGCAGGTGATGGGCGGCCTGGACGGGGACATGTTCAACTACTACAAGATGCTGATGCTGCAGGGGCTGATCGCGGCGCGCAAGCACATGGACAGGGTGGTGCAGATCGTGGAGATCATGCAGCAAGGTGGGACTTGGCAATTCCAGGAATTCCAGGAATTCCGGGAATTCCGCGCTCCCTCCGCCCCAAACCCGCCTTTCCCAAAGCGTTCCCCCGCTCCAAACTCTCCCCCCGGCCCGTTCTTCCCTTCCCCGGGATCCTGAATCCCTGTTCCCCTCAGCCCATCCCCAATTTCCCCTTTCCCAGGCTCGCAGCTCCCTGATCCCAACCCCCCATTCCGAACCCGGGTTCCCGACATTCCCATCCCAGATGGGATCCCAGTTTTTCCACTCTCCCAGCTCCCAGATTCCCGATTTTTCCCATTTTTCCAGGCTCCCAGCTACCATTTTTCCCATTTTTTTCCCCCATTTTTCCCATCTCCCAGCTGCCGTTTTCCCCATTTTTTCTTGTTTTTTTCCCATTTTTCCCATTTTCCCGTTTTTCCAGTCTCCCAGCTGCTGTTTTCCCCATTTTCCCCATTTTTCCCATTTCTCGTGTTTTTCCAGTCTCCCAGCTGCTGTTTTTCCCATTTCCCCCCCATTTTTCCCCATTTTTCCCCATTTTTTTCCCATTTTTCCCATTTTTCCCATTTTTCCCAGTCTCCCAGCTGCCGTTTTCCCCATTTTTTCCTGTTTTTTTTCCCCGTTTTTCCCCATTTTTCCCCATTTTTCCCATTTCCCAGGCTCCAGCTGCCATTTTTCCCCATTTTTCCCCATTTTTCCCATTTTTCCCATTTTTCCCAGGCTCCCAGCTGCCGTTTTTCCCATTTTTTCCTGGTTTTTTTTCCCATTTTTTCCCCATTTTTCCCATTTTTCCCGTTTCCCAGGCTCGCAGCTGCTGTTTTTCCCATTTTTCCCGTTTTTTTTCCTGTTTTTCCAGGCTCGCAGCTGCATTTTTCCCCATTTTTCCCCATTTTTCCCCATTTTTCCCATTTTTCCCAGTCTCCCAGCTGCCGTTTTCCCCATTTTTTCCTGTTTTTTTTTCCCCGTTTTTCCCCATTTTTCCCCATTTTTCCCATTTTTCCCGTTTTTCCAGGCTCCCAGCTGCCGTTTTTTCCCATTTTTCCCATTTTCCCCATTTTTCCCATTTTTCCCAGTCTCCCAGCTGCCGTTTTCCCCATTTTTTCCTGTTTTTTTTCCCCGTTTTTCCCCATTTTTCCCCATTTTTCCCGTTTCCCAGGCTCCCAGCTGCCGTTTTTTCCCATTTCTCCCCATTTTCCCCATTTTTCCCCGTTTTTCCAGGCTCCCAGCTGCCGTTTTTCCCATTTTTTCCTGGTTTTTTTCCCATTTTTCCCCATTTTTTCCCATTTTTCCCATTTTCCAGGCTCGCAGCTGCCGTTTTTCCCATTTTTTCCTGGTTTTTTTTCCCATTTTTCCCCATTTTTCCCATTTTTCCTGTTTTCCCAGTCTCCCAGCTGCCGTTTTTTCCCATTTTTCCCCATTTTTCCCATTTTTCCCATTTTCCCAGGCTCGCAGCTGCTGTTTTTTCCCATTTTTTCCTGTTTTTTTTCACATTTTTCCCCATTTTTTCCCATTTTTCCCATTTTTGCCAGTCTCCCAGCTGCCGTTTTCCCCATTTTTTCCTGTTTTTTTTCCCCGTTTTTCCCCATTTCCCCATTTTTCCCGTTTCCCAGGCTCGCAGCTGCCATTTTTTCCCATTTTTCCCCATTTTTCCCCATTTTCCCCATTTTCCCAGGCTCCCAGCTGCTGTTTTTCCCATTTTTTCCTGTTTTTTTCCCATTTTTTCCCCATTTTCCCCATTTTTCCCGTTTCTCCAGTCTCCCAGCTGCCATTTTCCCCATTTTCCCCATTTTTCCCGTTTCCCCAGTCTCCCAGCTGCCGTTTTTTCCCATTTTTCCCCATTTTTCCCGTTTTTTTTCCCGTTTTCCAGGCTCGCAGCTGCCTTTTTTTCCCATTTTTCCCCATTTTCCCCATTTTTCCCATTTTCCCAGGCTCCCAGCTGCTGTTTTTCCCATTTTTTCCTGGTTTTTTTTCCCATTTTTTCCCCATTTTCCCCATTTTTCCAGGCTTGCAGCTGCCGTTTTTTTTCCCATTTTTCCCCATTTTTCCCGTATTTTTCCCGTTTTCCAGGCTTGCAGCTGCCGTTTTTTCCCATTTTTCCCGTTTTTTTCCCGTTTTCCCAGGCTCGCAGCTGCCCTGCTTCCACGGCTCCTCCACCATCCGGCACCTCAAGGAGCGCTTCCACATGAACCTGACGGAGGAGCAGCTGCAGCTGCTGGTGGAGCAGATGGTCGACGGCTCCATGCGCTCCATCACCACCAAGCTCTACGACGGCTTCCAGTACCTCACCAACGGCATCATGTGAGACTCCACAGCCCGGGGAAAACAGGAGGAAAAATTCCCGGGGGAAAAACAAAAAAAAAACAAAAAAAACAAAAAAAAAGAAGAAGAAGAAAGGAAATTCCCCCCCTCCCGCTGGAGAAAAGCCAGGAGGAAACGGGAGAATTCCCAAATTCCCGGTTTTGTTCCCTCCCAGAAAGCGACCTCGGGTTGGAGCTCGGGGTCTGAGGTTTGGCCGCTCCCCCGGCCTGGACTCTGCTGGAGAAATGGGACAGAATTCCATGGAAAAGCCGGGAGAAGCAGCGGGAAAAGCGGGAAGGGAGGGAAATCCCGATGGGAACGGGGCGGGAATAGGGGGAGCTCCCCCTTCCCTCTGCTTGGAATTCCCTGGAATTCGCCCCCAGTCCCAGGGAGGGAGCGGGATGGGAGAGGGGAGGGGTCTCCTGAAGGTTGGGAATCCCAAAATCCCGAAATTCCTGGAATTCCCGGCCATGTGGGGTCCTTCCCTCTCCTGGGACAGCCAGGGATGGCTGGGGGGGATTCCAGGCAGATCTTCCAGTGGGATTCCAGGTGAAATTCCAGGTGGGATTCCAGTTGGAATTTCCAGGTGGGATTCCAGGTGAAATTCCAGGTGGGATTCCAGGTGAATTTCCAGGTGGGATTCCAGGTGGGATTCCAGTTGGAATTTCCAGGTGGGATTCCAGGTGGAATGTCCAGGTGAATTTCCAGGTGAAATTCCAGGTGGAATTCCAGGTGGGATTCCAGGTGGGATTCCAGGTGGGATTCCCGCTGCTCCAGGAACTCGGGGGCTGGGACTCCCCTCCCCCTTTTCCCGGGTAATTCCGGGCTGGAATGTCGGACACGGGGCGGGGCTCTGGGGGCCTCGTCCCGATCCCAAATCCCAAATCCCAAATCGGGGAGGATCCGGAGCTTCCCAGGGAAGGAAAATTTCCTGGGATTTCCCCTCCCCCTTGGACTGTCCCCAGCGTCCCTTCACTCCAATGTCCCTCAGTGTCCCCCCAATGTCCCCCCTGTCCCTGTCCCTCCCCCCCCGTGTCCCCTCACTGTCCCCCCCCCTTTTTTTTTTTCCCATTTTTAGCATTAAAAAAAAACCCCCAAATTTGGATTTTTCCACCCCCCCCCGGGGAGGGGGGAGATGGCTCTGGGGACACCGGGAGGGGACCCCCCCCCAACCCTTCCCAAGCCCCCTTTTTTGGGGGGCAGGACCAAAATTTGGGGATGCAGCCAGAGCCCCTCCCCCTCCCCATTCCCATTCCCATTCCCGGGAGCTTTTCCTGGGAAAAGCGAAATCCCGGGAGGAGCCGAGGCCGGGCACAGAGGGGTGAAACCACTGGAGTTTAATGGAATCGATTCCTACAGAATAAAGAATTCCTGAGAGCCTCTCGAGCCCGCGGCTTTCCGTCAGCACATTCCCAAAATCCCCACCACTCCGGGGGGGAGCAGCCCCGAAACCCTGGGAGAGACATTCCCGAAATCCCGGGGGGAACATTCCCGAAATCCCGGGGGGACATTCCCGAAATCCCGGGGGGGACATTCCCGAAATCCCGGGGGGAACATTCCCGAAATCCCGAGGGGAACATTCCTGAAATCCTGGGAGAGACATTCCCGAAATCCTGGGGGGAACATACCCGAAATCCCGGGGGGAACATTCCCGAAATCCCGGGGGGAACATTCCCGAAATCCCGGGGGGGAACATTCCCGAAATCCCGGGGGGGACATTCCCAAAATCCCGGGGAGGAACATTCCCGAAATCCCGAGGGGAACATTCCTGAAATCCTGGGGGGACATTCCCGAAATCCCGGGGGGAACATTCCCGAAATCCTGGGGGGAACATTCCCGAAATCCCGGGGGGAACATTCCCGAAATCCCGGGGGGGACATTCCCGAAACCCTGGGAGAGACATTCCCGAAATCCCGGGGGGACATTCCCGAAATCCCGAGGGGAACATTCCCGAAATTCCTCCCTCCACCCCAAATCCAGCCCAAGGCACTGAAATGCTGGAAAACCGTGGGTCCAAAGCCGTTTTTCCATAGTTTTTTGGGAATTTTTTCCTTCTAAATCTCGTAGAAACTTTAATTTCTTCTTCTATTTACACCCGGCCCGGGGGATTTTTTGGGAATGGCCGATTCCACCTGATTTTTCCCAGTTTTTTTTCCCCCCCCACCTTTTTTTTTCCATCCATCCACCTGCAGGAGAAAAAGGGGAGGGAAAACTCCCCTCATTCCTGCTTGGAAAAAATCAGAAAAACCGGGAATAAAAAACCCAGGGAAAAGAAAAATAATAAAAATCAACCCCAAAGCAAATTCTGCCATCCGGAAAAACACAAAAAAAAAAGGGGAAAAAAAAAAAAAAACCCTTGGAAAACCAAACCAAATCCCAGAATGAGCACAGCAGTTGTTGGGATTGGTGGAGTTTAGTGTATGATACAACTTTACAGGGAAAAGGGAAGTTATCCACAGGGAATCCCGGGAATTCTTCCAGGAATTCTGGGAATAGCGGTGCCCGAGGGGCTTTTCCAGAGGATTTTTTTTGAGGGATTGGAAGTGGGAAAGGTCCCGGATCCCGAGGGGAAGGAGGAGCTGGAAAAAAGCTGGAAAAGCCCCCAGACCTCACCCTCAGCCTGGAATTTGGGATGAGTTTTCCCACTTTTCCTCCAGGTAAAGGGGGCTGGGATTTGAGGGATCCCTTCCCAATCCTGGTTTTTTTTTTTTTTGGGGATGTTATTCCTTTGCCAAAAGAAAAATTTCCTTTTTTTCCTTCTTTTCCCTCCTTTTTTCCCAGCTTTTTCCCCCTCCTGCTCCCTCGGGAATGTCCGGCCGAGTGTCCGAGCCTCCTTCCCGGGGACCTCTGGAATTCCAGAGCTCTGGAATCGCCTCCTTCCCACCAAAATACACCGGGAACGTTCCCAAATAGGGAAAAAAAAATCCAGGAAAAACAAACAAAAGCCAAAAAGTAACAACAACAAAAAAGGTGGATTTTGCTGGAAAAGCTTCCCCTGCCCTGTCCGGATCTGGGAATTCCTGGGAAGAGCCCGGCGGGGTCCAGGAAACCCCAAATTCCCCCCAAATCCAACATTCCCAGGGGATTCCTGGCAGGATTTGGGATCATCCCATTCCCAACTTTCCGTCGGACACCGGGAAGGGCCCTGGGGGTGCTTTATGTACACGGCGCCGATTCCCGGCCTTGGAGCCGATCCCGGAATTCCGGGAATGCTGAGATCCCCGGGAATGCTCAGTTCTCCTTGGGTCACATCCTGGAATTCCGGGAATGCTGAGATTCCCGGGAATGCTCAGTTCTCCTTGGGTCACATCCTGGAATTCTGGGAATGCTGAGATTCCCGGGAATGCTCAGTTCTCCTTGGGTCACATCCTGGAATTCCGGGAATGCTGAGATCCCCGGGAATGCTCCGCTGCCCTCGGGGCTGATCCCGGAATTCCGGGATTCCTGGGAAGGCTCAGTTCTCCTCGGGGCTGATCCCAGAATTCTGGGACTCCGGGATTCCCGGGAATGCTCAGCTGTCCTCGGGTCTCATCCTGGAATTCCGGGATTTCCGGGAAGGCTCAGTTCTCCTCGGGGCTGATCCCAGAATTCTGGGATTCCCAGGAAGGCTCAGCTCTCCTCAGGTCTCATCCCAGAACTCCAGGATTCCTGGGAAGGCTCAGTTCTCCTCGGGGCTGATCCCAGAATTCCGGGATTCCCGGGAAGGCTCAGTTCTCCTCAGGGCTGATCCCAGAATTCCGGGATTCCCGGGAAGGCTCAGTTCTCCTCAGGGCTGATCCCAGAATTCCGGGATTCCCGGGAAGGCTCAGTTCTCCTCGGGGCTGATCCCGGAACTCCGGGATTCCAGGTCAGGCTCAGTTCTCCTCGGGGCTGATCCCGGGATTCCGGCATTCCCGGGATTCCCGGCAGGCTCAGTTCTCCTCGGCTCCCTGCCGGGCTCGGATGAAGGCCATTCCGTGGGTCCGGAAATGCGTCTTGAGGTTGAGCTGGCTCTCGAAGCCCCTCCCGCAGACTTTGCATTCCAGCTTCCCCTCGGCCGCGGCGCCGCCGGAATTCCCGCCGTGGCTCCCTTGGGAAGCGCTCCCCGAGGACTCCTCGGGCTCGGCTCCCTTCTTCTTCTTGTGGGAGATGAAGCGGTGGCGGTTCAGGGAGACGTGGGAGGTGAAGCAGAGGCCGCACTCCCGGCACTGCTGGGAATTCCCGTCCGTGCGGTGCTGCGGGATGTGGGCCTGGAATTCCGCCCGGCTCCCGGCCAGGAAGCCGCACTTGCGGCAGCGGAACGGGGCCTTGGGGCTCTTGGCGGGGGGGGTGGTGCTGTCGGGCTCCTCGCTGCACGACTCGTCCGACGAGAGCTTCCGCTTGCGGCCCGGCGCCTGGAAAAGCGGGAAAATCCGGGAATTCCCAGAAAAGCCCAGGCTGGGAATCCCCAGCAAGGAGCTCCTGGGAAATCGCTTGGGAAGTGAGGCAGCTCCCAGAAGGAATTCTGGGATGAGAAGCCTCCGATGCTGCTGAAATTTCTAGGAAATCCCAGGAATTCCGGGATAATTCCCACCTGGGCAGCCCTGGATCCAAAACCTCCCCACTCGGGTAAAGTTTAGGGCTGGGATCTGTGGGTTCCCAGCAGGAATTCCACCCCCCAAATCCTGCCCCAAACCCCTGAAATTCCCAGGAAACCCTGGAATTCTGGGATAAACCCCCCCAACCCCCAAATCCTACCCCAAACCCCCGAAATTCCCAGGAAACCCCGGGAATTCCGCGATAAACCCACCTGGGCAGGGCCAGATCCAAAACCTCCCCACTCAGGTAAAGTTTGGGGCTGGGATCTGTGCGTTCCCAGCAGGAATTCCAGAATAAAACCCCCCAAATCCTGCCCCAAACCCCTGAAATTCCCAGGAAACCCCAGGAATTCCTGGATAATCCCCACTTTGGATCCGGCAACCCCGGATCCAAAACCTCCCCACTCAGGTGAAGTTTGGGGCTGGGATCTGTGGGTTCCCAGCAGGAATTCCAGAATAAAACCCCCCAAATCCTGCCCCAAACCCCTGAAATTCCCAGGAAACCCCAGGAAACCCCAGGAATTCCAGGATAATCCCCACCTGGGCAACCCCAGATCCAAAACCTCCCCACTCGGGTAAAGTTTAGGGCTGTGATCTGTGGGTTCCCAGCCCGAATTCCACCCCCCAAATCCTGCCCCAAACCCCTGAAATTCCCAGGAAACCCCAGGAATTCCGGGATAACCCCACCTGGGCAGGGCCAGATCCAAAACCTCCCCACTCAGGTAAAGTTTAGGGCTGGGATCTGTGCGTTCCCAGCAGGAATTCCAGAATAAAACCCCCCAAATCCTGCCCCAAACCCCCGAAATTCCCAGGAATTCCCGGATAAAACCCCCCAACCCCCAAATCCTGCCCCAAACCCCTGAAATTCCCAGGAAACCCCAGGAATTCCTGGATAATCCCCACTTTGGATCCGGCAGCCCCGGATCCAAAACCTCCCCACTCAGGTAAAGTTTAGGGCTGGGATCTGTGGGTTCCCAGCAGGAATTCCACCCCCCAAATCCTGCCCCAAACCCCTGAAATTCCCAGGAATTCCCGGATAAAACCCCCCAACCCCCAAATCCTGCCCCAAACCCCCGAAATTCCCAGGAAACCCCAGGAATTCCGGGATAATCCCCACCTGGGCAACCCCGGATCCAAAACCTCCCCACTCAGGTGAAGTTTAGGGCTGGGATCTGTGCGTTCCCAGCAGGAATTCCAGAATAAAACCTCCCCAATCCTGCCCCAAAGCCCCGAAATTCCCAGGAATTCCGGGAATTCCGGGATGACCCCACCTGGGCAGGGCCGGGGGGCCCGCGGGCCATGACGACCTCCTGGCTGCGGGCGGGGTCCGTGACCTTGATCCCGTGCCGCACCTGGATGTGCTTCTCCAGGATCAGGCGGCTGCTGAAGGTTCTCTTCCCCTCCGTGCAGTACCTGGCAACGGAGCAGCCCCGTTTTCCCGGGAATTCTGCCGCAGGAATTCCCAAATTCCAACCCCAAACGGGATTGATTGAAAGCCTGGAGTCCCTTCCCAAATCCTTCTCACTCACGGAATTTCAATTCCCATCTTGGGCACAGCAGGTGGGAATTGAGCCCTCATTCCCTGGGAATTAAACCCTGATTTTCCTGGGAATTAAACCCTGATTATCCTGGGAATTAAACACTGATTTTCCTTGGGAATTAAACCCTGATTCCTTGGGAATTAAACCCTGATTCCTTGGGAATTAAACCCTGATTATCCTGGGAATTAAACCCTGATTCCCTGGGAATTAAACCCTGATTTTCCTTGGGAATTAAACCCTGATTTTCCTGGGAATTAAACACTGATTCCTTGGGAATGAAACCCTGATTTTCCTGGGAATTAAACACTGATTTTCCTTGGAATTAAACTCTGATTCCTTTGGAATTAAACCCTGATTCCCTGGGAATTAAACCCTGATTTTCCTGGGAATTAAACCCTGATTTTCCTTGAGAATTAAACCCTGATTTTCCTGGGAATTAAACCCTGAGTCCTTGGGAATTAAAACCTGATTTTCCTGGGAATTAAACCCTGATTCTCCTGGGAATTAAACCCTGATTCCTTGGGAATTAAACCCTGATTTTCCTGGGAATTAAACCCTGATTCCCTGGGAACTAAACCCTGATTCCTTGGGAATTAAACCCTGATTCCCTGGGAATTAAACCCTGATTTTCCTGGGAATTAAACCCTGATTTTCCTGGGAATTTAACACTGATTTTCCTGGGAACTAAACCCCGATTCCCTGGGAATTAAACCCTGATTTTCCTGGGAACTAAACCCTGATTCCTTGGGAATTAAACCCTGATTTTCCTGGGAATTTAACACTGATTTTCCTGGCAATTAAACCCTGATTCCTTGGGAATTAAACACTGATTTTCCTTGGGAATTAAACCCTGATTCCTTGGGAATTAAACCCTGATTCCTTGGGAATTAAACACTGATTTTCCTTGGGAATTAAACCCCGATTCCCTGGGAATTAAACCCTGATTTTCCTGGGAATTAAACCCTGATTCCTTGAGAACTCCCCCTCTTCCCTCCCCAACCCCAACCCCAAGCCCGGCTCAGCCCTCCCCGATCCCTCTGAGTTCCCGGACATCCCGGTCCCGCCCCGTTTTCCCCCGGAGCCCCGCCATTCCCGCCATTCCCGGCCCGGAATGCCGGCAATACCGGCAGGGGTAGACGCGTTTGATGCCCTCGTGGTTGACGCGGACGTGGCGGCGCAGGCTCGGCGCCGAGCAGAAGGAACGCTCGCACAGGTGGCACGGGAACTTCTTCACGGACTGCGGGGAAAAACCCAGCTCAGGATCCCGGAAAAACCCGGGGAAAACGCCGGGGAAAACCCAGGAGGGATCCAGGAGCTCGGATTTGCCTGGAATCCCCCCCTGGAACCAGCCCGGCCCCGCGGGGCTCTGACCTTGCCGTGCTCCCTCTTCATGTGCGCCACGTACTCGTCGCGCTCGGGGAACCACGAGTGGCACACGCCGCAGCTCCAGCCGCTGCCCTTGGCCTTGCTCCCGGATTTCCGCTGGAACCGGCTGCGCTTGGCTTTGCGCAGCTCGGGCGAGCTCGGCGGCTCCTCCTCCTCCGTGGAGCTCGAGGAATCCTCCGAGTTCTTGGACAGCGGCGTCTCCAGAGGCTCCGGCTTGGGCGTCAGCAGAGCCGGCGATTTCTTGGAAGAGTCGTCCTTGGATTTCTGGGGCTGGTGGGTGTTCTGGGAGAGGGAGATTTGGGAATTTCGGGGTGGGGGGAGGGACATTCCAGGCGGATCCAGGGATGGGGAATCCGTGGAATAACCCGGGGCAGGGTGTGGGATTCATCCCGAAAATCCCAAAGAAACCAGGACGGGCAATCCCGGAATGGCTTGGGGTGGAAAGGATCCTTAAACCCCACGCAGAGCACAGCTCCCCTTTCCCTCTGCTCCCCACGCAGCTAGGGCTGGAATGTTGGCATTTTGGGCTGGAATTACACCATTTTTGGCCAGAATTTTGCCATTCCCATCTGGAATTTCGGCATTCCCAGCCGGAATTCCGCCTGGGACGGCGCCTGACCTCGAGGTGCTCGAGCGTGGCGCGTTTCTGGACCCCGAGTGCTCCCCACTCCCATTTCCCCCAATTTTGGAGGAGATTTCCATCATTTCCGGCCGGAATTTCGCCATTTTTGGCCGGAATTTCGCCATTCCCACCCGGAATTTCGCCATTCCCACCCGGAATTTCGGCGTTCCCAAGCCGGAATTCCGCCTGACCTTGAGGTGCTCGAGCATGGTGCGCTTCTGGGCGAAGAGCAGCGGGCACTGCGGGCAGCGGAAGACGCTGACGCGCTGCGGCAGCAGGTGCTGGTCGAAATGCGACGACAGCAGCGGCTTGTGCGTGAACACCGTGTCGCACATGGCACACTTGTAAATCATCCTGGGGCAAAACCGGGGGAAAACGGGCAAAAACGGGATGGGGGGAGGCGGGAGAGCGAGGGGAAAGGGAGGGAAAAGGAAATGGGAAAGGAGGGGAAGAACAGAAAGAAGGGAGGGGGGAAAGGAGGGAAGAAGAGGGAAAAAATAGGGGAAAAGGAAGGTGGGAGTTGAGCTCATCCCAGCCACGGAGGGGGTTCTGCCCATCATGGAATATTCCCAGTTCTCCCAGTCCTGGAATCGCTCAGGCAGGAGAAGCGCTCTGGCATCACCACATCCGTCATTCCCAAGCGCCACATTCCCAAATTTTCCAGCCAATCCCACCAGCAACTGCATTCCCACGGCAAAACATTCCCAGACCTCCCATCCCAGCCTCTTCTTCCCAAATCTCCCATCCCAACCTCTTCTTCCCAAAACTCCCATCCCAGCCTCTTCTTCCCAAAACTCCCATCCCAACCTTTTATTTCCAAATCTCCCATCCCATCCCAATCTCTTATTCCCAAATCTCCCATTCCAACTTCTTATTCCCAGACCTCCCATCCCAACCTCTAATTCCCAAATCTCCCATCCCAACCTCTTATTCCCAAATCTCCCATCCCAACCTCTAATTCCCAAATCTCCCATCCCATCCCAACCTCTAATTCCCAAATCTCCCATCCCATCCCAACCTCTTATTCCCAAATCTCCCATCCCATCCCAAACTCTTACTCCCAGATCTCCCATCCCAACCCCTTATTCCCAAATCTGCCATCCCATCCCAACCTCTTATTCCCAGATCTCCCATCCCATCCCAACCTCTTATTCCCACATCTCCCATCCCAAACTCTGATTCCCAAATCTCCCATCCCAACCTCTTATTCCCAGATCTCCCATCCCAAACTCTTATTCCCAGATCTCCCATCCCAAACTCTTATTCCCAGATCTCCCATCCCAGCCTTCTTCTGGGACGAGGCCGAGCCCGCTCCCCGCGTCCCGGGCGCCGGGAGTCCCCGGGAATTCCCGGGAATGCTCACTTGGACTGCTGGTTGCTGAAGCCGGGGTGCTGCGTGTACACGTGGGCGTGGGCGCTGGGCGCCGACTTGAAGGCCATGGGGCAGATGGGACACTTGTGGAAAACCTCGCAGTGGGAACTCTGGATGTGGGACTTGATGGAATTGACGCCGCCGAAAACCACGGAGCAGCTGGGACACCTGGAAAATTCCCAACGGAGACCGGGATGCAGAGCAGCTCTGGGAATTCCCAATGGAGACCGGGATCCAGAGCAGCTCTGGGAATTCCCAACAGACACCAGGATCCAGAGCAGCTCTGGGAATTCCCAATGGAGACCGGGATCCAGAGCAGCTCTGGGAATTCCCAGTGGAAACTGGGACCCAGAGCAGTTCTGGGAATTCCCAGTGGAAACTGGGACCCAGAGCAGTTCTGGGAATTCCCAACAGACACCAGGACCCAGAGCAGCTCTGGGAATTCCCAACGGAGACCGGGACCCAGAGCAGTTCTGGGAATTCCCACTTGGAACCAGGCTCCCAAACAAGCATTCCCAGGATTTCCCGGATTCCCTGCCTGTATCCCACCCCGGAGGAGCCCTTGATGTGGGACTCCAAGCTGGCCCAGCAGGAAATTCCCGCCGCGCTCACGCGGGGGCAAGCTCCATTTGTGGAGCTGCCCCGGCGTTCCCGGCGTTCCCGGCGTTCCCGGGATCCCCGCTCCGTACCTGTAGCCCACCCTGCGGGAGAAGTGCAGGCAGGACTCCTTGAGGTGGGACTCGAAGTTGGCCAGCAGGAAGTTGCCGCCGCACTCGGGGCAGACGTGGGGCGGGCGGCTGCGGTGCATGCGCTGGTGCGCGCCGAAGCTGCAGCGGTTGGGCAGGATCATGGGGCACGCCGAGCACACCTGCGCCAGCCCGGAGTCACCGCGGGAATCCCGGGAGCCGCCCAGGGCCCCGGCATCCCGACAGCCGCGGGGAGACTCCAGCAGGGAATGGGGCTGAAATGGGTCTGGGAAAATTCCCAGCTGGGATCGGGATCCCAAAGAATTCCGGGATAATTCCAACAGGGATCAGGATACCAAAGAATTATGGGGTAATTCCAACTGAAACCAGGATCCCAAAGAATTCCGGGATAATTCCAACAGGGATCAGGATCCCAAAGAATTCCGGGATAATTCCAACAGGGATCAGGATCCCAAAGAATTCTGGGGTAATTCCAACTGAAACCAGGATCCCAAAGAATTCTGGGATAATTCCCAGCTGGGATCAGGATCCCAAAGAATTCCGGGATAATTCCAACAGGGATCAGGATCCCAAAGAGTTCTGGGAGAATTCCAACTGAAACCAGGATCCCAAAGAATTCTGGGATAATTCCAACAGGGATCAGGATCGCAAGGAATTCTGGGAAAATTCTAACTGAAACCAGGATCCCAAAGAGTTCTGGGAGAATTCCAGCAGGGATCAGGACTGATGGGAGGGGCTGCATGGATCCATGGATCCAAGGCTGGATGTTCTCCCCGCTCTCCCATCATCCTCCCACTTATCCAGCACGTTCCCACCATCCCCCAGTGCCCTCCCAGTGCCCTCCCACCCCATCCCAGTGCCCTCCCAGCATCTCCCAGCCCACCCCAGTGCCCTCCATCCCATCCCAGTGCCCTCCCAGCCCATCCCAGTGTTCTCCCACCCCATCCCAGTGCCCTCCCACCCCATCCCAGTGCTCTCCCACCCCATCCCAGTGCTCTCCCAGCACCTCCCAGTGCCTTCCCAGCACCTCCCAGTGTTCTCCCACCCCATCCCAGTGCCCTCCCAGCACGTCCCAGTGTTCTCCCACCCCATCCCAGTGCCCTCCCAGCACCTCCCAGTGTTCTCCCACCCCATCCCAGTGCCCTCCCAGCTCATCCCAGTGCTCTCCCACCCCATCCCAGTGCCCTCCCACCCCATCCCAGTGCCCTCCCAGCACCTCCCAGTGCTCTCCCACCCCATCCCAGTGCCCTCCCAGCTCATCCCAGTGCTCTCCCACCCCATCCCAGTGCCCTCCCAGCCCATCCCAGTGCCCTCCCAGCCTCTCCCCGCTCTCACCGTGCTGCTGCTGCTGGTGGCCACCGCGACCTGCTGGAAATGCGCCGCCAGCCCGGCCTTGTCCTTGCACTGCTCCTTGCACTCCAGGCACCTGAAGCAGCTGTAGCTGCTCTGCTCCGCGCCCAGCGGCAGCACCGGCAGCTCCTGCGCCGCGGCGCCGCCCTCCTGGGCCACCTTGCCGGGCGGCAGGGCCAGCGACGCCAGGGGGGTGATGTCGGGCTGGCCGATCATCTGCTCCAGCGCGATGGGCCGCATCACCAGGTGCGAGCACTGCATCACCAGCCCCTTGTCCTTGTGCTCGCGGGCGTGCAGCAGCAGGCTGCACTTGTTGAAGAACACCAGGCGCTTGGTGCAGTGGTTGCAGGTGACCTCGATGCGCATGCTGCGCCGGTCGTAGTGCCGCGCCAGGCTCTTCTCCAGCGCGAAGGCGTCGCCGCACTCCAGGCAGCGGTAGCCCGAGGGCGGCAGGGCCAGGCTGGACTCGGCCGGGGGGCTCAGGTTGGGTTTGTAGGTGGGCAGCAGGTTCTTGCTGTTGAGGATCTTGTTGAAGGCCTCCACCAGGCTGGACTGGCTGCGCGAGATGACGGTGCCGGCCACGCCGGGCGCCGCTTTGGGCGGCGCCGCGCCGCCGTTGGCCTTGGCGCCGCCGTTGGCCCGGCCGTCCCCCTTGGGCAGGGGCTGGGGCACCAGGCTGAGGATGTTCTTAGCCACGGATTTTCCGGATTTCCCCGGGAGGACCACGGATTTCTGCTGGGCCACGCTGGCGGCGATGAGCATGGCGCTGCTGGCGCTCTGGATGGTGGCCACGGGCAGCACCGTCCCCTTCAGCTTCGTGCCGTTGCCCAGCTGGACGCTGACGATCTTGGGCCCTTCCGCGCTTTTCAGAGGGCTGCAGAGCTCCGACCTCTCCTTGGCCGCCGCCTCCGCGGCGACGCCGGCGGGACTTTCCAAGGGCTCCTGGGAATTCTGCTCGCTCGGGAGTTTGGTGGAGGGCGGCTCCGAGTCCGAGGACACCCTGGTGACCGTCCTGGTGATGCTGCCGCAGGAGGTCTTGATGGTTTTGATGCGCACCTTGAGCGGCCGCGAGGAGCTGGAGGACGGCGAGTGGGTGCTTTCCTCCTCCTCCTCCTCCTCCTCTTCCTCCTCGTCCTCCTCCTCGCCGCTGGAAACGCTGGGAGGGCTCCCCATGGACTTCCCCAGCATCTCCCGCTCTTCCTTCAAGGAGAGCTGCTTGGGGGAAGGTGGGATGGGAATGCCCGGGGAGGAGAAGGGCTCCCGAGGGCTCCCGGGCGAGCGTTTGAGCTCGGCCGCGGCGCCGCCGTCCAGCGCCGCCGGCTCCGATCCCGGCCACGCCGCCACGGGAGAATCCTCGGCCGAGTAGCGGACGGTGACGGATTTGAGGTGATCCAGCACCAGCCCCTTGGGGCTGCAGCCCCGGGCCGGAGCCTCCTCCGAGTCCGACTCCTCCTTCTTGACGCAGGCCACGGGGTGGGCTCCGTCGCCGGCCGCTCCCGCCCGGAAGGGCGCTGGGAACGGCGGCTCCAGGCTCTCCGTGCCTCCTCCCAGGGGCTCCTTGCAATCCAGGGACGGGCTGGGGGACGCCGCCAGCGAGGGCACGGCCAGGGATTTCTCCTTGGCTTTGCACTCCCGGGTCCTGTCGATCAGATTGGCGCCGTCCTCGCTGGGGTCGGGGCTGAAATGGGAGAACAAATCCAACGCCTTGGGATTCTTCTCCTTGGCCCAGCACTCCCCGTTGGAGGAGGCCTCGGCGGCGCGGGCTCCGGGCGACCGGGGCGCATCGGGGGCCCCGAAGCCGTTCTGCAGCAGCCGGGGCGCCGCGCCGTGCCCGTCCTTGCCGCGCGGCTCGGGGCCCTCCAGCTGCTCGGGGCACACGGTGTTCTTGACGATGACGCTGACGGCCGAGATGTCGGCGTGGGGCAGGACGTGCTCCGGGGCCGCGGCGGCCCCCGGCTCGCCCGGGAGCTGCTTCCCGTGGCTCTCGGGCTCCTCGTGGTGCGCGTGGATGGCCTCGTTGGCGTCGATGTCGGGGATGTCGAAGGCGGCCAAGAGGTCGTCGAAGTCCGGGGTTTTCATGTCCCCCATGGCTGGGAACGGGGGGACAGGGGTTGAGGGCGGGGGGAATTCGGGGTTTCCAAGTGGGAATTCCCACGTTTCCATCCCGATAAACCCCGGGGATAAATCCTGGTGTTCCGCGGTTCCCACTCCCCTTCCACCCCAAACGCTCCCCTCCATCCCAAAAATTCCCCCTTTTATCCCGAAAATGCCCTTCCCACCCCAGCCCTGCTGCCGGTCCATCCCCTAAATTCCCGGAACTGCCGGGAAAGCCTCGGGATCCGAGCCCATCCCGGCAATTCTGGCCCCATCCCGGCTCAATCCCGGCCCTGTTCCCGACCTGGAGCCGGGCCCAGGATCTGTCACATCCCCGGGACAACAATTCCCTGTTAACCCCTGGAATTCCGGCACTTCCAGCAGGCCTGGAAGCTCCAAGGAATTTTTTTGTTTCTTTAGGGGAAAAAATTCTTTTCACGAGGAGGGGTTTGGATCCCACGGTTTTCCAGCTTGGAAAACTGGGAAAAAAGCCGTGGATCCAACCTCTATTCCAGCCCCAAACTCCCTCTGGATTTGAGGTGGGAAATCAGGGATCCAGCGCCAATTCCAGCCCCAAACTCCCTCTGGATTTGAGGTGGGAAATCAGGGATCCAGTGCCAATTCCAGCCCCAAACTCCCTCTGGATTTGAGGTGGGAAATCAGGGATCCAGTGCCAATTCCAGCCCCAAACTCCCTCTGGATTTGAGGTGGGAAATCAGGGATCCAGCGCCAATTCCAGCCCCAAACTCCCTCTGGATCTGAGGCTTCTGGAAAACCCCCAGCAGGTGGGATTCCATTCATTTTCCCTCTGGAATGTGCCTCGGGATCGGGAGAAGCCCTTTCCTTTCCCATGGAAAGCCTCCCCAGGCAGGGAGTGAATCCTTTGGAAACGCTGGGAATTGTTTTCCAGGGGGGAATTGTGCTCTTTGTCCTTTCCCATTCACATCCAGATCCCTGGGGACAGATCCCGGATTTCCCACCCCGACTCCCTGATCCCAACCCCAGCTTCTTTTTGGGGATAAACCCACCCCGGCCTGGAAACTCCGGGAGGAGCTGCTTGGGATCAGGAGCCGGGTTTGGAAAATCCTTCCCGCCTCAGTTTGCCGGGGGGGGGAAAAAGCAGGACAGCCACAGACAGGGAGGGATTATCCCAAAATTCCACCTGTGGCAAACCCCGGCTTCCAAAGCGATGCCAAATCCTCAATCCCAAATCCCCAATCATCCCGAAACTCCCGCCCCCGTGCCGGCGCAGCCGCCTCGTCCCGAGGGATCCGTGCGGGATTAAATTCCCGGGATTTGGAGGGAATTAATTCCCGACCATCTGCCGGCCCCGTCCCGACCATCCCAAGGGATCCCGAAAATCCCAAAGGAGCCAGGAGGGCTCAGCATTCCCGATTTTCTCGGCATTCCCGATTTTCTCGGCATTCCCGATTTTCCCAGGATTCCCACAAGGGCTGGGGGGGGGGGGGGGAGTCCGGGCAGGGATTCCGTGGGATTTTGTGCTTTTCCCAAATATCCAGGATCCCAAGGTCCCCATCCCACTCTCAGGCTTCCAATCCCGAATTCCCCATTCCCATCCCGAACTCCCCATCCCAAACTCCCCACACCGACCCCAAATCCCCCAAAATCCCAGGATGGAGGGGATGACCGTGACCCCTCCCAAGGCCAGGATTTGGGATGGGGAAGGACTGACCGCGACCCCCCCCAGAATTTCAGGATTGGTGGGGGGGGGACCATCCTGATCCCCACAAATCCCGGGATATTTTTTTGTGGGAAGGCGTGAACACGACCCCTCCAAATCCCGGGATTTGGGAAGGGAGGGGGTGACCGTGACCCCCCCCAGATCCCGGGGTTTTTCTGTCGCAAGGAGTGACCGTGACCCTCCAAAATTCCAGGATTTGGGGGGGGGGGGGGGGGGGTGACCGTGACCCCCCGCAAATCCCGGGATTTTCCGAGGGAAGAGGTGACGCTGACCCCCCCAAATCCCGGGATTTCGGGGGCCGGGCCCCCTCAGGCCGCGCTTCCCGCCCAGGCCTCGCCCCCCCTCAGGCCTTGACCCCCTCAGGCCGCTCCCGCCCCTCAGGCCCCGCTACCTGCGGCTGCGCCGGGGGCGCTGCCCGCGGCCGGCTCCGGATGCCGCTGCCGGTTCGATGCCGGTGCTCGATGCCGGTGCTCGATGCCGGTTCCCGCTGCCGGTTCCCGCTGCCGGTTCCCGATCCCGCTCGGTCCCGCTCGGGCCCCTCAGCGGCGCCGCTTCCCCTCCGCCACTTCCTGCTTGGCCCCCCCGCCCCGCCGGCCGCTCGCGCCGCGCGTTCCCGCCCCCCGCCGCGCTGTCCCATTGGCTGTGCAGCCCGTCACTCATCGGAACCCACATTCTGATTGGTTCGCTGCGCTGTCACTCAAAGCTGAACGCGGCCGTTCGCACTCCCCATTGGCTGAGCGGGACCCGCCCCACACCGGGCGCGTTGATTGGGAAGCGCGGGTGTCATTCAACTCGCAAAGCCCCGCCCACCGTGATGTCCTCGCTTCCTATTGGCTGGCAGCGCTGGCGCATCTCGCTGCCGATTGGTTGAAACCGCTGTCTATCAATTAGCCCCGGCCTCATCTCGCTTCTCATTGGTCAAAGCGCACTGTTTATCACGCACGGCTTCCGGCAGCCATTGGCCTCAGGGAACGTCCATGGCGGCGGTTCCCAGCCGGGGGCTCCCATTGGCCGCGGCTTTCGTCCGTCAGCACCGGAACCCGCCCACCCCGGGCCCGGAATGACTTCAGCCCCCTCCTGCCACTCGCTGCCAGCGCTGTCCCTCACAGAGGCGTCTGAGGGGATGTCCCGCCCACGTCCGCATGTTGCGCGATGCCATTGGTGGGTAGCGCTGTCACTCACGGCCGCCTCTGTCTCCTCGCTCTCCCATTGGCTGGAGGGCCCAAAAGCCCGCCGAGCCAATGTTCGCCGCTCATTGGTTCGCAGCGCTGCCGCTCATCTTTAACCCCGCCTTCCTCCCATCCTATTGGCTGCCTGAATGACAACATCCACTCCTCCCGCCCGCCGATTGGTTGGTTATGCTGTCAATCAGAGTCAATCCCCGCCCCTCGGCCTCACGGTAAACAGCCCGCGGGGGCCGCCGGGAATTCCCAATTCCCGAATTCCCGGGAATTCCTGGAATTCCTGCTCCCGGCAACTCCGGCACAGGCGATTCCTCCTCGTCCCAGAATCCCCAAAAACCCCTTTAATCCCCGCCGCCGGTCCCAAAAATTCCTTTCATTGCCCGGGAATTCCTTTTAGTCCCAAAAAAATCCCAAATAAATCCCCGCTGTTCCCAAGAAATTCCTTTTATTCCCCAAAAATTCCTTTTATTGCCCAGGAATTCCTTTTAGTCCCAAAAAAATCCCAATAAATCCCCGCCGTTCCCAAGAAATTCCGTTTATTCCCAGGAATTCCTTTCACTCCCCAGGAATTCCTTTCATTCCCCAGAAATTCCTTTTAGTCCCAAGAAATCCCCGCCGTTCCCAAGAAATTCCTTTCATTCCCCAAATATTCCTTTCATCCCTAGCAATCCCTTTCCCTCCCCAGAACCCCTTTCATTCCCCAGAAATCCCTTTCATTCCCAAAAAATTCCTTTTATTCCCAAAAAATTCCTTTTATTCCCAGAAATCCCTTTCATTCCCAAGAATCCCTTTCATTCCTCAGAAATTCCTTTAGTTCCTATGAACCCCTTTAATTCCCAAAAATCCCTTTCATTCCCATGAACCCCTTTCCTCCCCAGGAATTCCTTTTAGTCCCAATAAGTCCCCGCCGTTCCTTAGAAATTCCTTTTATTCCCAGAAATCCCTTTCACTCCCTGGAACTCCTTTTATTCCCCAAAAATTCCTTTTATTGCCCAGGAATTCCTTTTAGTCCCAAAAAAATCCCAATAAATCCCCGCCGTTCCCAAGAAATTCCGTTTATTCCCAGGAATTCCTTTCACTCCCCAGGAATTCCTTTCATTCCCCAGAAATTCCTTTTAGTCCCAAGAAATCCCCGCCGTTCCCAAGAAATTCCTTTCATTCCCCAAAAATTTCCTTCATCCCTAGCAATCCCTTTCACTCCCCAGAACTCCTTTCATTCCCAGAAATCCCTTTTATTCCCCAGAATTTCCTTTCATTCCCAAGAATCCCTTTCATTCCCAGGAATTCCTTTTATTCCCATGAACCCCTTTCATTCCCAGAAATTCATTTCATTTGCAGAAATCCCTTTCGTTCCCCAGGAACTCCTTTCATTCCCAAAAATCCCTTTTATTCCTAGGAATCTCTTTCATTCCTCAGAAATCTCTTTTATTCCCAAAAATTTGCTTTTATTCCCCAGGAATCCCTTTCATTCCCCAGAAATCCCTTTCATTCCCAAAAAATTCCTTTTATTCCCAGAAATTCCTTTCATTCCCAGGAACCCCTTTCATTCGCAAAAATTCCTTTAGTTCCCATGAACCCCTTTAATTCCCAGAAATTCCTTTAATTCCCCAGGAATCCCTTTCATTCCCAAGAAATTCCTTTAAATCCCCAGGAATTCCTTTCATTCCCAGGAACTCCTTTCATTCCCAGAAATTCCTTTCATTCCGCAAAATCCCTTTTATTCCTAGGAATCCCTTTTATTCCTCAGAAATTCCTTTAGTTCCCATGAACCCCTTTAATTCCCAAAAATCCCTTTCATTCCCAGGAATCCCTTTCACTCCCCAGGAACCCCTTTTATTCCCAAGAAATTCCTTTCATTCCCAGGAACCCCTTTCCTCCCCAGGAATTCCTTTTAGTCCCAATAAGTCCCCGCCGTTCCTTAGAAATTCCTTTTATTCCCAGAAATCCCTTTCACTCCCTGGAACTCCTTTCATTCCCCAAAAATTCCTTTTAGTCCGAAGAAATCCCCAATAAATCCCCACCATTCCCAAGAAATCCCTTTCATTCCCAAAAATTCCTTTCATTCCCAAGAATCCCTTTCATTCCCGGGAACCCCTTTCATCCCCAAAAATTCCTTTAATTCCCAAAAATTCCTTTAATTCCCAGAAATCCCTTTCATTCCCCAAAATTCCTTTCATTCTCAGGAATCCCTTTCATTCCCAGAAATCCCTTTTAGTCCCAATAAATCCCCGCCATTCCCAAGAAATTCCTTTCATTCCCAAAAATTCCTTTCATTCCCAAAAATTCCTTTAATTCCCCAAAAATCCCTTTCATTCCCAGGAATCCCTTTCCTCCCCAGGAACCCCTTTGATCCCCGCATTCCCAGCGAATTCCCGCTCGCAGGCGATTCCTTCCATTCCTTTATTCCCACGGGTTTTCCCCACAGGTTTTCCCACAAGTTTTCCCCACAAGTTTTCCCCACAGGTTTTCCCCACAAGTTTTCCCCACAGGTTTTCCCACAAGTTTTCCCACAGGTTTTCCCCACAAGTTTTCCCCACAGGTTTTCCCACAAGTTTTCCCACAGGTTTTCCCCACAAGTTTTCCCCACAGGTTTTTCCCACAAGTTTTTCCCACAGGTTTTCCCACAGGTTTTCCCACAGGTTTTTCCCTGTGAGTTTTCCCTGTGAGTTTTCCCTGTGGGTTTTCCCCGTGGGTTTTTCCCCACAGGTTTTTCCCCACAGGTTTTTCCCCACAGGTTTTTCCCCACAAGTTTTTCCCACAGGTTTTTCCCCGTGGTTTTTCCCTGTGAGTTTTCCCCGTGGGTTTTCCCCTGTGAGTTTTTCCCTGTGGGTTTTTTCCCCGTGGTTTTTCCCCTGTGAGTTTTCCCTGCGGGTTTTCCCTGTGAGTTTTTCCCCGTGGTTTTTCCCCGTGGGTTTTTCCCCGTGGGTTTTTCCCCGTGGGTTTCCCCACAGGTTTTTCCCCGCGGGTTTGGGGCTCATTTCTTGTCCTGCTCCTTCCTGCCGGCGTCGCGGGCGTCGCGGGCGTCGCGCGAGGCCAGCGAGCCCATGGCGTTGCGGATGGCCTCGTTGTTGGGGTCCACGCCGGGCAGGTTCTCCAGGACGCTCTGCAGGAACTCGGGGTCCTGCATCACGTCGTAGTCGTCCTCCTCCTGCGGCACGGCGCGCATGGGGTCGGAACGGGAGCATCGGGGGTGTGGGGTGAGCACGGGGGGTTTGGGGTGAGCACGGGGGGTTTGGGGCCATCTCAGGGGGTTTGGGGTCAGCACGGGGGGTGTGGGGTCAGCACGGGGGGTTTGGGGTCAGCACGGGGGGTTTGGGGTGAGCACGGGGGGTGTGGGATGAGCATGGGGGGTGTGGGGTCATTCCGGGGGGTTTGGGGTCAGCACGGGGGGTTTGGGGTCAGCACAGGGGGGTGTGGGGTCAGCATGGGGGGTTTGGGAGCATCCCGGGGGGTTTGGGGTGAGCATGGGGGGTTTGGGGTCATCCTGGGGGGTTTGGGGTCAGCACGGGGGGTGTGGGGTCATCTTGGTGGGATTTGGGATCATCCCAGGGGGTGTGAGGTCAGCATGGGGGGTTTGGGAGCATCCCGGGGGGTGTGGGGTCAGCATGGGGGGATTTGGGAGCATCTCAGGGATTTTGGGGTCATCTCGGGGGGTGTGGGGTCAGCACGGGGGGTTTGGGGCGAGCACGGGGGGTTTGGGGTGAGCATGGGGGGTTTGGGGTCAGCATGGGGGGTTTGGGGTCAGCACGGGGGGTGTGGGGTCAGCACGGGGGGTTTGGGGTCAGCACGGGGGGTTTGGGGTGAGCACGGGGGGTGTGGGGGGTCAGCACGGGGGGTGTGGGGTCAGCACGGGGGGTGTGGGGTCAGCACGGGGGGTTTGGGATCATCTTGGTGGGATTTGGGATCATCCCGGGGGGTGTGGGGTCATCTCGGGGGGTTTGGGGTGAGCACGGAGGATTTGGGGTCAGCATGGGGGCTTCGGGGTCAGCACGGGGGGTGTGGGGGGTCATCCCGGGGGGGTTTGGGGTCAGCACGGGGGGTTTGGGATCAGCACGGGGGATTTGGGGTCAGCACGGGGGGTGTGGGGTCAGCATGGGGGATTTGGGGTGAGCATGGGAGGTTTGGGGTCAGCATGGGTGGTGTGGGGTCATCTTGGTGGGATTTTTGATCATCCGGGGGGGTTTGGGGTCAGCACAGGGGGTTTGGGGTCAGCATGAGGGGTTTGGGGTCAGCACGGGGAGTTTGGGGTCAGCACGGGGGGTTTGGGGTCAGCACGGGGGGTGTGGGGTCAGCACGGGGGGTGTGGGGTCAGCATGGGGGGTTTGGGATTGGTCTGGGGGATTTGGGATCAGCATGGGGGGTGTGGGGTGAGCACGGGGGGATTTGGGATCATCCCAGGGGATTTGGGGTGAGCATGGCAGGTTTGGGGTCAGCACAGGGGGTTTGGGATCATCCCTGGGGATTTGAGATCATCTCAGGGGATTCGGGATCAGCCTGGAGGATTTGGGATCAGCCCGGGGGATTTGGGATCATCCTGGAGGATTCAGGATCAGCCCGGGGGATTCAGGATTGTCCCCAGGGGATTTGGGATCAGCCTGGAGGATTCGGGATCATCGTGGGGGATTCAGGATTGTCCCCAGGGGATTTGGGATCAGCCCGGGGGATTCAGGATTGTCCCCAGGGGATTTGGGATCGCCCCAGTCCAGAGGGTTCTGGAGGGACTGGGATTACTGGAGCGTGGGATGGGGAATCCATGGAATAGGGGCAGGACCCAGGATCCACCCCTGGAACCCCACAGGAAGCAGGGCAGGGAATCCCGGAATGGTTTGGGATGGAGGAACCTGGAGGATGATCCCATTCCCATCCTGGGGGCGGGATGGGATTTATGGGATGGATGGGATGGATGGGATGTGCCGGAATGAGCCGGGAATTCCGGGAATTCCGGGAATTCCCGCAGCCCCACCTTGGCGGGCTCGGACGTGTCCATGGCCGCTCCGCTGTCCCCCTCAGCCGCCTCGGCCTGGGCGAACTCTGCAAATCCCAACCCCAAAATTCCATGGAAAACCCGGGCCCAGCCGGGCTGCACTTCCCCAGGGCTTCCCGGGGTTTCCCGAGAGGATCCTGGGATTTCCCAAGGGTTTCCTGGGGATTTCCCGAAGGTTTCCCGGGGTTTTCCCAAGGATTTCCCCAAAGGTTTCCCAGGGTTTTCCCAAAGGTTTCCTGTGGTTTTCCCAAGGGTTCCCTGGGGTTTTCCCGAAAGTTTCCCGGGGTTTTCCCAAGGGTTTCCCAGGGTTTTCCCTGAAGGCTTCCTGGGGTTTTCCCAAGGGTTTCCCAGGATTTTCCCAAAGGTTTCCTGGGGTTTTCCCAAGGGTCTCCCGGGGTTTTCCCAAAGGTTTCCTGGGGTTTTCCCAAGGGTTCCCTGGGGTTTTCCCAAGGGTTTCCTGTGATTTCCCGAAGGTTTCCCGGGGTTTTCCCAAGGGTTTTCCCAAAGGTTTCCTGGGGTTTTCCCAAGGGTTTCCCGGGGTTTTCCCAAGGGTTTCCCAGGGTTTTCCCGGGATTTCCCGAAGGTTTCCCAGGGTTTTCCCAAAGGTTTCCCAGGGTTTTCCTGAAGGCTTCCTGGGGTTTTCCCGAAGGTTTCCCGGGGTTTTCCCAAGGGTTTCCCGGGGTTTCCCGGGGTTTTCCCGGGTTTTCCCGGGCTGCCCACGCACCGGCGCCCTGCAGGGACATCTGCATGGCGTAGGCGATCTGCTCCTCCTCGCTCATGGAGCTCAGGTCCGGCAGCCCCGCGCGGCCAAAGTCCGGCTGCCCGATGGTCATCTTGAGCAGGGCCTCGTCCGACTCTGCTGGGAATCCCTCAGTGTCCCGGGATTCCTCAGTGTCCCGGGAATCCCTCAGTGTCCCGGAATCCCTCAGTGTCCCGGGAATCCCTCAGTGTCCCGGAATCCCTCAGTGTCCCGGGAATCCCTCGGTGTCCCGGGGATCCCTCAGTGTCCCGGGAATTCCTCAGTGTCCCGGGAATCCCTCAGTGTCCCAGAATTCCTCAGTGTCCTGGAATCCCTCAGTGTCCCGGGAATCCCTCAGTGTCCCGGGAATCCCTCAGTGTCCCAGAATTCCTCAGTGTCCTGGAATTCCTCAGTGTCCCGGGAATCCCTCAGTGTCCCAGAATTCCTCAGTGTCCTGGAATCCCTCAGTGTCCCGGGATTCCTCAGTGTCCCGGGAGTCCCTCAGTGTCCCAGAATTCCTCAGTGTCCTGGAATCCCTCAGTGTCCCGGGATTCCTCAGTGTCCCAGGAACCCCTCAGTGTCCCGGGAATCCCTCAGTGTCCCGGGAATCCATCAATGTCCCAGGAATGGGCGTCCCCCCCCGCCCAGGGAAGGGTTAATCCCCAATGTCCGGTCTGAACCCATCCCATCCCATCCCATCCCTTCCCTTCCCATCCCATTCCATCCCTTCCCCTCATTCTCACCCCACAAATCCCATCCCATTGGTCCCATAAATCCCATCCCAAAAATCCCATCAATCCCATAAACAATCCCATTCCCAGTCCCATCACTCCCGTTCCCAATCCCATCCCCAATCCCATAAACAATCCCATCAATCCCATTCCCAATCCCATTAAAAATCCTGTTCCCAACCCCATTCCCAACTCCATTCCCAATCCCATTCCAATTCTATCAATCCCATCCCAATCCAATCCCAACCCCATTCCCATTCCCAATCCCATTCCCAATCCCAACCCCATTCCCAACCCCATCCCAACCCCACACACGGCCCCTCTCACCGTCCCCGCCGGCCGCGCCGATCCCGGCCTCCGCTGCCGACGCCGCCGCCGCCCTGCGCGCCTCCTCCTCCTGCCGCTGCCGCTGCTCCTCCATGGACACGCGCAGCGCCTGCAGAGCCCCGCAGCGCCGCGTTGGGGATCGGGAACAGCCGGGAACGGGGGCCGGGAAGGGCCGGGAACGCGCGGGAGATCCGGGCTTTTACGGGATCCCGGCGCCGGGACCCGCCCGACCCTCGGGACGCGCGGGGTCGGCGCCGCGGCGTCGGTGTTTGGGCTCTGCGGGAGCGCGACGCCGGCAAGGGAACGGCCGGGAAGGGCCGGGAAGGGCCGGGAAGGACGGGATCCCTACCAGGGCCAGCTCGGGGTCGGCGCTGGGGTCCACGCCGAACTCGAAGTCGGAGGCGCCCAGGCCCAGCATGGCGCCGCCCTCGCCCGCCAGGATGGGCGAGCTGATGAGGGCGTCGGCCAGGCTGGGCCCCGGCGGCACCGTCACCAGGTGCGAGCCGCTGCCGTCCTTGCCGTTGAGCGCCGTGATGAACGCCGTCAGCTTCTCCGTGTTGGCCTCCTGGGAAAGCCGATTTGGGAACGCTGAGGCGGAGCGGGGCTCGGCGAAGGGGTCTGGGGTTTTGTGGGGCCGGGAGAGCGCTGCCCCGGGTTTTACAAATTTTAGGGTTTCTTCTGTAGCTCTTCTGGAATTTTTAGAGTTCCCACAAAACTCCTGATCTGTTCACACGTTTCCACCAGAGCTCTCCCACGTGTTCACGTGAACAACAACTGTTCTGCGTTCCCTTCGTGGGAGGACAGAGCTGACGGACTCCTGGTTTGACCAGCGCGGCTGGAGAGGAGGCAATTCCCTCCTCCACCCACGGCCCCCTCTGGAATTCTGAGGACGCCAGATCTGCAATAAACCCCTTCTCTTCCCGGCCTCTGAACTTAGCGCGAGTCTGTGCGCTCGCTCCGTGTCCGACAGCGACAGCAGAGGGCTCCGGGAATGCCAAATTCCCAGCGGGGAGGGTTTGGGCGCCAGGGAAAGGCTGGGAATTGGGGATTTCCCTGGAATGTCAACCTCGGAAAAGCCCCCAGAATCCTCGAGGACTGACCTCGTTCCCAAAAAACCTCATCGGGATTTTCCAGCCCGGACACGGAGCCAGGAGAGGCCCCGGAATTCCCTCCGGAATGCGGCGATTCCCGGGATTCTCACCTCCTCCCCGAAGTTGATGATGTCCACGTTGACCTTCTCCTTCTTCAGGCGCTTGGCCAGCTTCACCAGCTGGGGAGGAAGCGGGAATTCCCCGGGATCAGCGGGCCCCGGCGCGCGGATCCCGCGGGAATCGCGCCTTCGCCGTCCCACTCACGTCCTTGTCGCTGTCATGCACGGGGCTGCCCACGAAGGCGATGATCCTCATCTTGTGGTTCTTGCCCTGCCGGTGCTTCAGCGCCAGCTGCACCAAAATCCAAAATCCTGCACTGGGATCGTTCCCGGGAAAACCGGGACCCCCCCCCCGGCCCCAGATCCCGGGATCGGCTCCAGGGGATGGGGCTTGAGGGGGGCAGAGCGGGCTGGGCTGACAGCCTTGGGGCTTAGGGGGAATTTCTGGGACAATTCATGGATTTATAATGATTTTAGGGGAAATTCTGTGAAATTTCCATGGATTTATAATGATTTTAGGGAGGATTTCTGGGACATTTCCATGGGTTTATAATGAATTTAGAGAGGATTTCTGGGACATTTCCATGGGTTTATAGTGAATGTGGGGGGAATTTCTGTGAAATTTCCATGGGTTTATAATGAATTTAGGGGAATTTCTGTGAAATTTCCATGGCTTTATAATGAATTTAGAGAGGATTTCTGGGACATTTCCACGGGTTTATAGTGAATTTAGGAGGAATTTCTGTGACATTTCCATGGATTTATAATGAATTTAGGGGGAATTTCTGTGAAATTTCCATGGACTTATGGTGCATGTCCCTGGGTTTCTGTGCCATTTCCATGGATTTCTGGTGGATGTCCATGGATTCTTGTGAAAATTCCCTGGATTTCTGGTGGATTTCCCTGGATTTCTGTAACATTCCCATGGATTTATGCTCTAAAACCTCCCTCACCACTTCCACCACAAGCACCGAAGGAAAACCCGAACTTCCCCCGGCTGAGATGCCGGGAGAGCCCCGGGAAGGGCGGGATTCCCGGGAATGCCGAGGGGACTCACGTGGGCCACGCGGATGCCGGTGCCGAAGGTGATCTTGCCCTTGGGCTGCACCGTGTGCAGCTTGGACAGGATGCGCCCGGTGTCCGGCGTCAGCGTGGTCAGCACCTCGCAGTTACTGCGGGAAAACCGGGAATCCATCGGGAACCGGGCGGGGAATGCCATCGGGAATTGGGCAGGGAATCCCTCGGGAACCGGGCCGGGAATCCCTCGGGAACCGGGCAGGGAATCCCTCGGGAACCGGGCAGGGAATGCCATCGGGAATCAGGCAGGGAATGCCATCGGGAATCAGGCAGGGAATGCCATCGGGAATCAGGCAGGGAATCCCTCGGGAACCGGGCGGGGAATCCCTCGGGAACCGGGCCGGGAATCCCTCGGGAACCGGGCCGGGAATCCCTCGGGAACCGGGCAGGGATTCCTCGGGAACCGGGCAGGGAATGCCATCGGGAATCAGGCAGGGAATCCCTCGGGAACCGGGCGGGGAATCCCTCGGGAACCGGGCGGGGAATCCCATGGGAATTGGGCGGGGAATCCCACGGGAACCGGGCAGGGAATCCATCGGGAACCGGGCAGGGAATCCATCGGGAACCGGGCAGGGAATCCATCGGGAACCGGGCAGGGAATCCCTCGGGAACCAGGCGGGGAATCCCTCGGGAATCAGGCGGGGAATCCCTCAGGAATCGGGCAGGGAATGCCATCGGGAATCAGGCAGGGAATCCCTCGGGAACCGGGCGGGGAATTCCTCGGGAACCGGGCAGGGAATCCCTCGGGAATCAGGCAGGGAATCCCTCGGGAATCAGGCAGGGAATCCCTCGGGAATCAGGCGGGGAATCCTTCAGGAATCAGGCAGGGAATCCCTCGGGAATCAGGCAGGGAATCCCTCGGGAATCAGGCAGGGAATCCATCGGGAACCGGGCAGGGAATCCCTCGGGAACCGGGCAGGGAATCCATCGGGAACCGGGCAGGGAATCCCTCGGGAACCAGGCGGGGAATCCCTCGGGAATCGGGCAGGGAATCCCTCGGGAGCCATGCGGGGAATCCCTCGGGAATCAGGCGGGGAATCCCTTGGGAATCAGGTGGGAAATTCCCAAATCCCAATCCCAGAGCCCAATACCCAGATTCCAAATCCAAAATCCTAGATCCCAAATCCCAATTCCCAGCTCCCAGTTCCCAAATCTCAGCTCCCACTTCCCAATTCCCAATTCCCATTTCCCAATTCCCACCTCCTAGCTCCCAATTCCCACCTCCCAGCTCCCAATTCCCAGTTCCCAAATCCCAATTCCCAGTTCCCAAATCCCAATTCCCAATTCCCAGTTCCCATTTCCCAGCTCCCAATTCCCAATTCCCAGCTCCCATTCCCCATTTCCCCGCTCCCAGCTCCCATTCCCATTCCCATTCCCCATTCCCAGCTCCCATTCCCATTCCCCATTCCCATTCCCCATTCCCCATTTCCCATTCCCATTCCCATTCCCCATTCCCATTCCCATTCCCCATTCCCATTCCCATTCCCCATTCCCATTCCCCATTCCCATTCCCCATTCCCATTCCCATTCCCCATTCCCCATTCCCCATTCCCGTTCCCATTCCCATTTCCATTCCCCATTCCCATTCCCATTCCCGTTCCCGTTCCCGTTCCCATTCCCGCGCGCACTTGGCCAGGGTGATGAGCCCCACGTTGTTCTCGGGGTTGCTGCGGGTTTTGGAGTGGCACACGATGTTCACGGCGTCCTGCTGCGCCTGCAGCCGCGTGGGCAGGAAGTCCCCGTTCCGCATGTACTCGCTGTTATCCACGCTGCAATTCCCAAAAAAACCCCGGGAATGCGGCAGCGGCCCGGGGGCAATCCCGGGGAATCCCCTCGGCTTCCGGGCTTGGGGGGAAATGGGGTTCGGCTGCCTAAAATCCGATTTTCTGGGGGAAATGAGGTTCATTCCAGTCTGCAATGGGATTTTTATGGCAGCTGCAGAGATTTACCACGAAAATCTGAATTTTTTTGGGATAGCTGAGGCTCATCCCTCCAGCTCTGTGACTTTTTGGGAATTGCTGATGTTTGTCCCCCCAAAATCCGGGGTTTTTTTGGGAACAGCTGAAGCTCATCCCACAAGATCTGCCCCGTCTCTGCCTCTGTCCCTCCCTGTCCCCCTTGTCCCTCCCTGTCCCCTCTGTCCCTCCCTGTCCTCTCTGTCCCTCCCTGTCCCCTCTGTCTCCTCCTGTCCCCTCTTTTCCCTCTGTCCCTCTCTGTCCCCCTCTGTCCCCGTCCCCTCCTGTGCCCTCTGTCCCACTCTCTCCCCTCGTCACCTTTGTCCCCCTCGTCACCTTTGTCCCTCCCTGTCCCCTCTGTCCCCTCAGCCCCTTGTCCCCTCCTGTCCCCTCTCTCCCCCCCGTCCCCCTCTGTCCCTCCCTGTCCCCCTTGTCCCCTTTGTCCCTCCCTGTCCTCTCTGTCCCTCCCTGTCCCCTCTGTCTCCTCCTGTCCCCTCTCTTCCCTCTGTCCCTCCCTGTCCCCGTCCCCTCCTGTCCCCTCTGTCCCACTCTCTCCCCTCTGTCCCTCTGTCCCCCCCCGTCCCCTTTGTCCCTCCCTGTCCCCCACTGTCTCCTCTGTCCCCTCAGCCCCTTGTCCCCTCCTGTCCCCTCTCTCCCCTCCCTGTCCCCTCTGTCCCTCCCTGTCCCCCCCTCTCCCCTCTGTCCCCTCACTCCCCTCTCTCCCCTCTCCCCTCTCCCCCTCTGTCCCTCCCTGTCCCCCTCACTCCCCTCTCTCCCCCTCTGTCCCTCCTTCTCCCCCTCTATCCCCTCATTCCCCTCTGTCCCTCCCTGTCCCCTCTGTCCCCCTTGTCCCCTCCTGTCCGCTCTCTCCCCTCTCTCCCCTCAGGCCGGGCCTGCTCCGCCCCCCCCCCCCGCCATGACTCAGGGAAAGCGGCCGGGCGGGCCGGGGCTGCCCGGGGGTTGCCGTGCGGGTGCCGGGGGTTGCCCGGGGGTTGCCCGGGGTTGCCCGGGGGTTGCCGGGGGTTGCCCGGGGCTCTCACCACACCATGGTGCTCTCCAGAACCATCTTGGCTCCCCGCTGCCCTCAGCGCCGGCCCGCTCCCCACACCGCCCAACAACGCGCCCGCTGATTGGTCCGGACCCCCGCGGCCAATCAGCGCGCCGCGCCTAAGCGAGGCGCGGGGCACGCTGGGAGCTGTAGTTCCGTGCGGGGCGCCATGGCGGCCGGGCGACACCGCTGTCCCCAAAAGGGCCGGGCCGGGAGTGTCCCCTCCCCCCGCCCCCGCCGCCAGGGGCTCCGAGAACGGCCCGGGGGCTCCTGTGCCCCGGGACACCCCCGGGATACCCCCGGGACACCCCCCGGGACACCCCCGGGACACCCCGGGACACCCCCGGGATACCCCCGGGATACCTCCGGGACACCCTCGGGACAACCCCGGGACACCCCGGGACACCCCTCGGGACAACCCCGGGACAACCCCGGGATACCCCCGGGATACCCCCGGGACACCCCCGGGACACCCCGGGACACCTCCGGGACACCCCGGGACAACCCCGGGACTGTCCCCGTGTCCCCCCCGGTGTCCCCCCCGTGCCCCTCCCGAGAGCGCGGTGAGAGCAGCTCCAGGCTGGGCACGGCAATTCCAGGGATTCCATCCCAAATCCAGGAAAATTCCATCCCAAATCTGGGAATTCCATGGATTCCATCCCAAATCCAGGAAAACCCCATCCCAATTCTGGGAAAATTCCAGGGATTTCATTCCCAACCCAGGAAAATTCCATCCCAAATCCGGGAAAATTCCATAAATTCCATCCCAAATCCAGGAAAATTCCATCCCAAATCTGGGAATTCCAGGAAAACTCCAACCCAAATCTGGGAAAATTCCATAAATTCCATCCCAAATCCAGGAAAACTCCACCCCAAATCCAGGAATTCCATGGATTCCATCCTAAATCCAGGAAAATTCCATCCCAAATCTGGGAATTCCAGGGATTCCATCCCAAATCCAGGAAAG